>NC_053133.1:25457081-25539581 GCF_010015445.1 Perca fluviatilis
CCCTTGCACCACACAAAAAATAAAAACAAACAAGAAAAACAAGGAACGACATACTGTATGTCCAGGCAAGGACAAGAAACAGGCTCAGCGAGCAATATGCTCTCATTTAAAATAGTATCTACTAACATACTAAAAAAAAAATATATTATTTGCGTATGTATTTAAATATAAAATATCCATAAAATATAAAAGATAAAAAATATGTCTGTAGTTATTATAAAAGTTTGGCACAGGTGGGGAGAAAGACAAAAGATTTGGTTTCAGAAAGAGCTAGCAGTTCAGTTTTCTGCCTTAGGAATCACACCTTCACTGGCCTGTTATTAAATTAATGAAGCATAGCAGTGATCTTTCTAGAGAGCCATTATACTAGGAGAATAAGAAAACGTGTTAACATAATTCAAGCTAAAACCCACAACTCTAATTTCCATTTAGTGACACTGTATGCATTTGTATTTCATCAATTCTATTCTCATGTAGTATTATGTTTTAAAAACATCATAGACATACCTGTTGTGAATCAGTTACATTCAATTCTGTGAAAACTCAGAACAAAGCCTTGATCATCGGTTTTAATTTGTATCATAAATTGTTACACCGTTTTCTATTCTGAAGATCTATCTGTGTGAACCAACCTTGAATCAATCCTCTTTCCTCTACAGTCTCTTTCTTATCTATCTACTCTCACGTCATCTAAGTGAATGAAGTGACTCTTCTGATAGCCTTGTGTGTCTCAGTAAACCTTTAGAGTATTGTGAACTGAACCCTGCGACGTGTCACTTTGCTCTCCGAGTGCTCATAACTGCTTTCAGAATTGACTCACAGAGGTCAAGCGAGTAGATCAGGGGTCTTCAAAGTTTTTTTAAGCCAAGGACCCCTTAAGTGAAAGAGAGATGGAGCAGGGACCCCCTACTACGTATACTGTATAAAATGAAGTTACATATTAAATTGGGCCTACAGTAACGTGTAGGGTGGCCTAAAGCCTTTACACATACCTTTTTTGCATAGAATACTAAGATGTTAAAATAGCCTAATAATTGTTGGCATGATTTTATAAATCATCTTTTAATGTTAAATATGCACGTGACACATTGAATCCTTAGGAATAACTGTATCTGTGGATCTTAGTGGCTACCTTATCTATAGGCCAGTTAAAGGGAAACTTCACCGATTTAGCATTAAGCTTTGTATCAGTAGAAACCTGGTAGTATTTTTGAATGACCGTGCTTTCCTCCCTGATGTCCCCCTGAGAGGGGAGATCTCTGTATTGTGGGTCTGGAAAAAAGCCTCAGATGACGCAAAATGACGATTTTTGCGTCATCTGAGGCTTTTTTGCCCAGAGGCAAAAGACTACAGCCTGTATTAGGAGCCACTTTCGCAAACCCGATAGGGGGGTTGGACTGTCGGCTTTTTCCGGAGATTGCCGAGGAAAAGACGAGTGTCAGCCATCTTGAATCCTCGCTTAGCTTCTCAGCAGGAGCTGAAACTGTTCATCCCGACGGAAATTTTAGAACAACAATTATGTGCATTCAAACTACCACACACGTGTACCAACGGGATACATTTGGTACACATCGGAGAATATGCAGGCCACTTTATAAGAGACGCAATACTCCACACACACTACGCGATCTTCGCCTGCACGGAGACCAGCGATGTTGCTCGATGCCTCTGGCCAGTAAACGGACCTCATCAGCGGGGAGCGTTGAACGAGTGTGCCGGTGGAAAGCTAACGCTAGCCGGCCACCTGTTCCACCAATCATGCTTGCAAGTGTCCGCTCATTAAACAAACTGGACTACATCCAACTTCAACGAAACTCCCAACGTGAGTTCAGAGACTGCTGTGCTGTGTTTTTGTTGTTGTGGAAATATTGCTGTGGACAATCCAGCCTGCTGTCACCGGGTAAGACTACTAGTGGAGGTGGGCTGTGTTACCCCGGACCGCCTGTTGCAGAAATGGGGCGATATGTAACCAACTAACTGCTAGTGGAGTTTGTGACTGTAAAATGCCGACCATTCTAGCTACATCCCACACAAATGTACGCTGTGTTTATACTCGATGTTTATACCACAGCCCACCAAGAGCTAATGCTAGTAGCTATGTGTTAGCCTTCTTTTATTACATGGCTTGGTTGAATTCTAATGTAGAATGCGGTCTGTTATTTCTTGATAACAGACCGCTGCTAAGGATAACACACCGTTGCCATGCATAGCAGAGCGTTGCCATGGACACAGTTCTGTTCACTCTGGAGCTTTCAATCAATCCGCTGAAAGAAGTCCGGATAATGGATCAGCTGTGGCCAAAAAAAAGCATGTTTTAAATGTGTAACACCACTTGAGCCACGGTGAAACGTTTTTTCGTGTATATGGTTGAAATGACAATAAAACACACTTGTTGAGTTGATCGCCTCACTGTCTGTCTGTAAAGGGTAGGCGTGGCTTGGGAGTAGACGCTAAAGCAGCGAAGCAAGTGCATTCCGGGATTTGGTGTCTTTCATCCACATGAGCCAAAAACACATTTTCTGGCTTTTCTCGGCCTAGAAGCCACCAATTTCTAAAAGAATTTCACATTTCTACTACATAAGTGACCCAATTTAAAGATATATTCATCTTTCCAATGGTGAAATATTCCTTTAACCTATTATCATTGGGGATTTTCTATTTGCTAATATTATGTTGGATTCATTTTAGGACTTTTACATTTTTGAAAAAAACTTAACAAATTGGAGACCCCTCCCTGCACTGACTCTGAGGCCCCACTAGGGGTCCCAGACCCGCAGTTTAAGATCTCTTCAGTAGATGATAGGATACGAACCACAAAACAATCGTGATCAGATTGTTTCATAACAATACCCTCAAAGCACAGTGAAGATGCAATGCTTTTGATGGACCAGCTGATTTGATGGTTTTACTAGCAGCAGTGAGATGTGTGAGATCGTACTGTTGTGCATCTGAAACTTATATTCTGTGTCCGGAACATTTCCCAAAAGCTTACTAAGTGATATGCTATCAAATTGCCAAGACATAAAGTTGCCCCTGGCTCTGAGAGAGAGAGATAGGCTGGTTATGTGCACAAATTGTGTTGTGTGAAATATGTATCATGTACCCAGTTTTGCCAGCAGGGAGATGATGGAGCTCGTCAGGGTCTGGCTGGTGTTTGGGTTTCCAGCCAGCTCCACCAGCCCACCCACACACTCCCGGGGCAGAACCTGGCCTGAGGACAGCAGCTGGTCACATTTAAGGCCCGAGACCTCCTGCAAACACACACAACAAGAACCACAACATTGTATGTACATTTATCCGAAAAAGGTGGAAAATACTTTACACAGGGATAACGTGCAAACATTCAACAAACATTCAGTAAAGCTACAACATCCAGCTTCATCTCCCCACCACTACCTGTGCCCTTGGTATGGTTGTAGTGCTGTAATGTACGTTAACGTAATGTCTGTCATGAAGGGACCTTACCTCCACTTGTTTCTGTAGCTGCGCTGCGTTTTGCGCTGTCCTGCCGTCTCTGTACTGCTGGACAGCCAGCAACAGAGACTTCAAAGACGTAGCCATGTCCATCCTGTAGAGCAAAACTATTCTGGTGAGACAACACATTAGCTCGAAAAATCTATTCTTTCAAACTGACGTTTTCGCCGTCCATCTTGAACCTTTAAGATGCTAACGCTAGCTAACAACAAGCCTACTTTACAGTTTCGTAACGACAGCAACTTAATTAATTTAAAAGTGGCTTAACATTTTTGACCAGTGCTTATATATTTCAATCGATGACATATGTAAATATGGGTGTGCTTGTTTGCGTGTAGCAGACTACCTGCGAAGCGTTTTCTTCCCCAAGAAACATCAACAAAACACAGCTAGCTTCCTCCTCCCGCTTCGAGCTTTGAACTGGACCGGACCATGGGCGAGAAAGGGGGGGAATGCCTGGTTAAATCTACATCGATAAAGCTTATATATTGATTCGTGAATAATATAAACCAATACATTATATCACTAAATTGATGCTTTTAAATGAAACAACATTAATACACGTCTGATGTAAGTCTTTTTCTTATACATTAAGCGAACTAAAAAATGCATTACTCCCTTTCGAATGTCTTGGGCGAGGCCACGCGAGAGTCACGTAACGTAAGGGGGCGGAGCAGGAACAAGCCGTTGCAGATACAATAAAATAAAGTAAAATTAAATTAAAAATAATTAAATACAATATCAAAAATATATAAATTAGAAACTTTTAGGAAAATATAATAATATAAAAGGCTTTTAATGATTTCATTATCAGTTTGATTTATATATTCCGGTAACATGATTAAATCAAGTAAGATCAGTCCGAATTTAAGATAAAAGTTGTATCCCATATGTCTGATTTGCAAAGTAAAAAAAAATGATTTGCAAAGTTGTATCCCTTATTGGTGAATTTTTTTTTTAGGCTTAATTTAGGCTTAATTTGCTTGATCACAGAATAATGCAATACAATACAAGAGCCACGCATTTAAAAGTTTTATAGACTATTCAGTTTTATTTCTAATGTTTTATTTTGTCCATTCTATTTCAAAACATGAAGCAAGCTAAATATTAGATGCAGTCCAACAGAACAACACCAGAAGTTATGGTCTCGAAAGTTAAATCAGTCAGTTTGACTAAAAAATGTAACATTATAAATTTCACAAGAATACATTTATTGTAGGGCTGTTGTTTACTTGTGTTGGATTAGTTACATTTTGTAACTGGTGGTAACTATCTGGGATACAAATTGCATGAGTTAGAGGCAAACAAATACCACATTTCAAGAAAATGTACTGGTCAGTTTTCTGTCTGTTGAAACATAAACAAAACATGAACAAACACTTTTGTTAAGGTTGCCTAAAATGCGTTTGTGAAAGAATTGTGACCAAGATATTTACTTAGTGGGACTTTTCACAATTTTCTCTGGAGGAAAAACTAATTAGTAAAGCCACAATTTCCCTTAAACATACTGTATATTAGGTTTATTACAGCAGCAAAAAGAACCATAACTAGAAGTTAATAAGCCTGATTCTCCTAAATAGCATCAATGGTTTGATGCCGTACAAGATTGACTTAGGTGTTAGGTTTGAGGAAAGATTTGTACGCAAAGAGATGGCAGAAGTGGACACTTTACTTAGACTAAACATGGACAAGGACAAGGACCCTGGCTCACAGCTTGTACTCATTTGAGGATAAGACAGCTACTTGTAATGTGCATATTTCATTTTTCATTTGTTTTCTAACAGGCTTTGTTTTTCTTTTCTATTATGATTTGATTTACACTTGTAAATTTACATGACCGTGTACAGTTGTGACATACTACAGTCGGCCCGTACAACTCCAACAAAATGTAACGTATCAACGACCACATGCATGTATTATCAAATAAACGTGTCCTGAGCAGCACTGTGAGGATGTTGTTGAGGACGGTCCTCACATCTTAATGGATTAAGACTTTAATTACACGTTCCACAATATATCTCATAAAATCAGGATTTTCTGCCATCTTAGACTGTAGGGTCTATGTGCATATGTGTGTTGTAGACATTTGTAGTTGCTTCTGTGTATGTGTGAGGAAACTGTGGTTAGACCATGCAGAGTCTCATTAAACCCCACCACTGACATTTTCCGCTTTCTTTCATGTGTCTTGTTTCTTCTTCTGGTTTGGTCAGTAATTGCACACAAATTAAACAGACGCATGCATTCACTTCAAATGTGCATTCGTAAATCTCTCTAAAAGACATAATGAAGGTCCAAAATGTCCTTATTGCTTATTATTACAGGAAGTAAGAAGAATGCTCTTCATGTAATAAGTGATGCTTTTTAGAAAGAAAAAAAAAGGGCCAGTGACCAAGAAATGTACTGACAAGCAGCTTGGTATGTGTGAAAGCAAACACAGGAAGTGTGGGGATGCTTTTGTCCGTGCAGACAATGATGTATAAAAGTGGTTTGGCCACGTCTAAGGGCGTTTTCAAACATACCTCGTTTGGTCCGGACTTTCGGACTTTTTAGTTTGATCCGAACCAAAATTAAACGTGTGAAACCTCCCCCGGACCACGGTCCGGATCAAAAGACCAAATTTTGGTCCGACAAAAAGAGGTGGTCTCGGTCCGGACCAAGCTGAACCATGGTCCGGTTCGTTTGTAGTGTGAAAGCATTTTTTGGATGGTTCGGACTTTCGGACCAAATACAGGAAGCTCTGGCAGGCTCTCCTCGTGTTACAAGACCGGGGAAGCTCCTTTAAGGAACAGGTGCTTAGTGAGAGAGAGAGAGAGAGAGAGAGAGAGAGAGAGAGAGAGAGAGAGAGACGGTGAATGCGCTCAGAGCAGACAGCTGTCGGCTATCAGAGCAGAGAATACATCAGCAGTTTATTTGTTAAGTGGTAGTAAATGTACAGTGTAGGTTTCAGTTTGTCTCTGAATAAATGCTCCAGAAAGAAAGTTCCTGTGTCTTGCTTCTCAACATCACAACAAAACAAAAAGAGCCGCGGCAGTAGGGGAGAGCAGCGGTCAGTTGAATAGCCTAAAGAGAGGATACGAGAGGACGGGGATGCCCGTCAACAAACCAATCAGTTATAAGTATCTGGAGACGCAGCTCACGTATGTGATGACGGCAGGACGTAGTTTTGTCACGTATAGATCTGTAGTGCGCTTGCAAAACTGCAGTGTGAAACCAAAACTTACCGGATCAAATGTATACAACGTAACAAAAACATGAACCTTGGTACGGACCTTGGTTCGGACTTTCATGTGTGAAAACGCCCTAAAAAACATTTTAACTCTTTTTGCCTACATCAGGGATCTTCAACAGGGGGTCCGGGACCCCTAGGGGGTCCTCAGAGTCAATGCAGGAGGGCCTCCAAATTATTGTTAATTTCTGAAAGTAAAAAAAAAAATCTCCACTGCTTACTGGCCTATAGATAAGATAGTCACTAAGGTAGTCATCCACAGATGTGATTTGCCACATGCATGTTTAACAATAAAACATGATTTATAAAAACATGCCAACAATTATTAGGCTATGTTAATAGCTTAGTATTCTATGCAAAAAAAGCATGTATAAAGGCTTTAGGTCTTCCTACATTTTATCTCAGGCCCAGTTTAATATGCAACTTCATTTTATACAATATATGTAGTAGGGGGTCCCTGCTCCATCTCTCTTTCAGTTAAGGGGTCCTTGGCGTAAAAAACGTTGAAGAGCCCTGGCCTATATCATAAAAAAAAAAAAACCTCTCTAGTTATATTTTTAACATCATTCTGCAAAGCGAGGAAATTATGGACAATCAGAGTGAGTTTTTGAATCGCACATTAAAGTCTCAAGGAAGAAAAAACACTCCAAAAGATTTTACTTAAAGCTCAGACGACACAGTCAGGACTGATAGATTCAGCCTGGAAAAGGTTGAGGAATAGCTACTAGGCATGAAAATAAATATGTATTTTCAGACTTCAGGCTTTCCAGATGTAAATATTGCTTTCCACCACATGCTCCCTAAACTAAATTATTACTGAATTATTTTGTTGGTCTAATGTCATTTTGTTCCACTATCTGCCTTAACATTGAATTGCGTTGGCGCTGTAGGATACTTGTGTGTTTTTGAAAATTCATGTGCTTTGCGAAAGCTTTTCAATAAAAATACATTTGAAAAGAAAAAAGATTTTACTGATTCATATAGGAATATTTACAGGAAGTGACAAAGGAGTTGGTTGCCTCATTCAAACTTAAAAAAGTTCCAATACAATCAAATATTTACACCATTCTGGATGTCTGCAGTAGTAATAATTGAAAAAGGGTTAAAGGAACTTGAATATATAAGCACAGACAAGGATGCTTCTACTGCAACCAAAAAAAATAAAGCAACACCTGCCTGAGTGCAGCAGACAGAGCACCCACGGCCAAACCACGTGTCAACTGTATCAAAGTTGAAGCTATGTCCCGAAAAATAGAGAGTTATATAAATAGATATACTATTCTGTGGTTACAGAGAACTGAGGCATTATAGAGACATTCACAGTACTTTGATCATAGTTTAAAAAGAGCAGGGTGTGTGCCAGCATTTTGTTTTCTGTCATTGCCTTAACTCTCACACAGGACAGGAAGGAAGGAGCATTCAGAAAAGGTTTACATGCCCACATAAAGCTCACAGGATCTGATTTTAGTCCCTCGTTCATCAGCATATCTGAGTTCCGATCTGATCTTTCTATGTGAAAAGGCTCGTTTTTTATCAATAAACTGTTTATTTATCATATTTGCTCTGCCATACCCCAAGACTATAAAATATATATGGTATATAGATGCCACTCGACCGCAGCCACAGACAGGAAGTCGGAAAGTATTAAGACAAATTACATGGTTTGGGTCATTTCATGGTATTTGTTGACAAGTAGTAAAAGGAAATCCAGAAGCCACAATAAGAAGAAAAACCAAAAAAAATTTGAGAACTTTTCATGGGTAGACCATAACAAATGTGTGACTGTTCTGTGAGTTTTATGTTTCTAAATTAATCTAAACTTTGAAAAAACCCTCTGTGTTTAACCTCAGTTACTGTAGAAGCCGCGAGCAGTTAGTTTCTAAGTAAAAAAAAACTGAAGCTGTCCTCTACGTGACTGTTAATGATGGTAAACAACGGTGCTGAGAAATACTGAAACTGTTCTACAGTTGGATGACTGGATGGCAGATCTTTTGAGATAAGAGTTAGCATCAAGGGCTTCCTTGATCAGTTTACACATGCATATCATTTTAGATGCGTCATATGCAGAGATGGCAAAGGAACTCACTTCCCGTACTCAGTACAGATACTTGTGTTCAAAAATACTCTGGTAAAAGTAGAAGTACTGATTTAACTTGTTTACTCAAGTAAAAGTACAGGCAATTTCATCAGAAATTTACTTAGAGTATAAAAGTAAAAGTAGTCTTGTGAATGACAACCATTTTTTTATGCAAAGCTATCTGGACCACACAAATGTTACTAGAGTGCCAGCTGAGAAACTTCAGTGGACATGGAAAAAATGCTCTTTATATGCTATTGGCTACATTTTAAATGGATGTATGCCAAAAGGCCTAAACCATCACATATATGATTATTGTGACAGAGACTGGCACTCCAGGTTAATAAGATTCTGACTGAGTCGCAAGATACGAATTCAATTGTGATTCTGTGAGAATTCAGAGATCCAGTTTCTCGTTTTTAATCTTCCCCTTAACATTTAAAGGAATCTACATGTATGTATGTGTGTGCTCAAATATGGCTTCTGGGAAGAAAATAAAGGATAAAATATGAATTACTAAACAGACTAATTAAGAAGTTGCCCATACTTTTAGAGTTACAACTAACATCTCGTCATTCTTGATGCCTACTATCTGAAACATCTCTCTCAGATAATGCTAAAGGATGATTGGGAATGTCTTGCTGCTTGTCTGCCGAATCTCTGGCATCTCCGTTTTTCTTCATTTTCAATTATGTCGCCGTCCATACCACTAGGTGCTAACGTTACCGCCAACAAGCCGCGATGATTTGCCGCGAATGAATGCCGCCGAATCTGTCGAGTCGTCTTGTAGCGGTGCGTCAAGTGCAACGTATATTCCCATCCAATTAGACTGAATTTGGTATTGATGACGCGAAAAATAATAACGGTAACTAAAGTAACGAGACAATTTTGTTAAATGTAAGGAGTAGAAAGCACCAATATCCGTGTAATAAATGTAAGGAGTAAAAATAACAAGTCGGCACAAAAATAAATAGTAAAGTAAAAAGTAAAAATATCTGAAAAATCTACTTGAGTAGAGTAACAAAGTATTTGTACTTCGTTACTTCCCCGTCTCTGGTCATATGCAAATGATGACATGCATCTAATCGGAATCCGATGTTTCACACGATGGTGTGTAAAAAATTAGCCCGTTAATGCTCTTCAGCTGAACAAAAATAGCTCCCAGATACGTGTACAGCCCCGCAAAGCAGCAGCAGCAGAAATACAAGATATTATTTATCGCTAGAACAAGAGTCTGCAGCCCTGTGAGGCTGCGCTGAGGTTTAGCGGTGCTTCACCACAATCAACACAAGCAACAATGGAGATCTAGAAACACACCTGCAATTATGGCCGGAAGTGACGCCAAACGAAACAAAACCCATCTTCGCGATGTGGCTTAAAGGCCACATCCAAACTAATACATTTTCATTTTAAAGCAGTGTTTTTAAATGAAAATGATCTTATATCACAGGCCATTCACATACAGTCTGGGCATGCATGTGCCGGTTAGCAAATCGCAGCAGATAATGTTAAAAGATGAAGACAAAGTTATTACAGTACATCCTCTGGGGATCACGAACGTCTTAACCAGATCTCACGGTAATCCATCCAACAGTTGTTGAGATATTTCGGTCTGAGCGACCGACCTCTCCACTCGTAATTACAGGAATACAAGCAGATGAAGAGCCCTCTTCTTCTGCATATGTTTGTCCAAGTTCCATATTCATTACTCTGAATTCGATCCAGTCTGTGAACCTTTTTAAGTGCCCATAGTTCAGAGAAAATGTCTTTTCCACTCTCCTAACGCGTTAAAGTTGTTCAATCAGGCAACACTTCGACGTATTCTGAGTCAGGAGCATCTAGAAGAAAATGAAGAAAAACGTTAAATATATCACATATAAAAAAAAGATGCAGTTAGAATAAGACAAATATATCAAATATATGACGTACTCTCATAGTCATGATCTTCTTCGGGTACAGGCGCCTGCTTCTCCTGTGCCTCACTTGGATCGGGTGGATCAGGACGTTTTTGGGGCTGGATCAACAAGGCCGTCTTTCTTTTGACAGAGTGGCGAAGGTGCATGGCCAGGCCCTGGTTCTTCCTTTTATAGTGACGGACCAGGTCGTCCAAATTCTTAAAAAATGTCTCATCCAAACCTCCCGCTGTCTGAAGGAACAACAACGAAGGCATAGAGTAAATAACATCTCCATGGAGAGGGAAAACATGTGAACAGAGAAGGACAACAGCGCATGTGAAAGCTTTGTCGATTCATCGATTGAAAAAAAATGTCCATCACAGATTTCCTAGAGCCCAAGGTGATGTCTTTACGGGTCTTGTTTAGTTTGACCAACAGTCCAAAACCCAAAGATAGTTACTTTAAAATGATGAGAAAATAAATAATCAGTCTATGTTCACTACAGGCTAAACACTGTATTGCTACTCTATGGAAGAGCAATGAGGCACTCTCACTGGGATTATGGTTTAGGAACCTCTCCAACTGCTTAGCCATGGAAAAACTAACATATGCCTACAAGGGCAAAATCCAGAGCTTCTACAAATTATGGGGACAATTTATTAAATACCTTGAGAATTTCCATTCCAGAGGTCTACCGAGTAACTGATTCATGCTACTGTAATATTTAAAATAAAAAGCAGGGTTTTTTTTTTTCCTCTCCTTTCTCTTAAGCAAGGTTTTATGTGTGTTTACATTTGTATAGGTTTGTGTGTACACATGTACATGAATGTAGTTCATATTATTCTGACAAGAGCTATGTACATGGTTGGTTGTGTTTGTGTTGTTACGGTGTAAACTTTGAAAAAACTCCAATAAAATATATATATAAAAAAAAAAAAAAAAATGATGAGAAAATATAGCAAATCCTCACATTGGAGAAGCTGTAGAAGCAAATGTCAAATGGTTTATCAATTGTCAAAATAGTTGCCGATTAACTTTCTTTCCACGGAACAATCAACTAATAGTTTCAGTTCTAAATTGAACAACAACATGTAGTCAACGGGGGAAAAAAAAACACAATGTTAAAGAAGAGAAACTAATTCTTAGAAGTGGAAACACAGTATATTATGAATGCCTCCGCGCCGGTGATTTGGCAAAAACTCCCACTTGGACTTAAGAATGAACTGATCAGATTTTGGAAGTCAAAGGTCAAAGTAACTTCCAGTCTGGGCCTACAGATGTACATTGCCGGGATAAAGCCTGACATCACCCTTTCCATGCCCCCCCCCCTACGCGTCGCGGTCACGCACGTGGCTCGGCCGTGGCTTGGTAGCGTCGCATTTCCCCCCCTGACTCATTTTGTGGTTCTCCTTCTCCATAAACAACATGAAATCAAGGAGAGGGTTAACTTTTCCTGCTACAGATTTCTCACCGTGGTCAGAAAGACACTTTGTTGCTCTCACTATGACTCAAGAGTCACAACTTGCTCCGAAGACAACTGCAGTCATTGTCTCACTTTCTCCCTCGCTCTACCACCTTCACTGTGACATCATAATGTTCTGCAACAAAACCTTTTTTTCCTGGCTGTTTTTCAACGCCCTCGCTCAGGAACAGAAGGGGAGACATTTGGTGGGAGATAGTGACACTAATCTAAAAACTGTGGTGACGGGTTGAAGACGTGCGGGAAGCAGGGTTCGAGTCCGAACTTCGAGACGGTTTTTCTATGGTCTCGGACTTGTCTCGGACTCGCTGGTATTTGGACTTGGGACTTGTCTCGGTCTCTGCCACTGGTCTTGCCAAATATGGCTTTTGGTCTCGACCGAGTCCAGGCGTCTTTATTTTGTTTATAATAATACTGGAGGCAAAGTGAAACACTGGCCACCTGATAACCAATCACACACTAGATTATCCCTGCTAACGTTACTGCCATTCATTTTCACTGATTCACACACACTGTCCGCCAATTCCGCCATGATCAAATTTTGGAGAAATCACCAGGAATTTCTCAGCACTGCGCTTAAAAAGAAACACAGGGCAGACTGCAAATACTGCAAAGCAACAATTTCGGAAACCTGTGGGACAACGTCAGACTTCCAAAGACACCTGCCGAGGCATCATACATTGCGGTAGGTTAACTACAGAGCTAGGAGCTGCTTAGCCCTATGTGTTAACGTTAACATTAGCTAACATAGCGAACATAGCGGAAGATAAAGGTAATGTTATTGGACATAAAGTTATCATAACTTACGTCTAGTATTACTGGTTTCATGAGGTAAAAAAATGATGGTATATATATATATATGGTATACGCGATTGGTTATCGTGTACTGTATTACGTTTGTGGTTGTGCACAGTCTTTTTACAAATGAACACTCACGTTAACGTTAGGGTTAAGTAAACTTTGCATCGGGCTAACATCACGCCATAAAGTCATAAGTTTGATAACTTATGTATGGTGGTAGCGGTGTGTCACATTTGTGTGAAAGGTGGTTCATTTGGGTAATGTTATCTGACATCGGTGACGATTTCCTCAGTTTTAAATTGAGAGGCTAAGCAACAGCCAGCTACTAACATTACTCTTCAAAATCTTGAGTAAGCTAGCGCAAAGAGTCACGTTTAACTAGCAGGAGACACAAGCATGTCCTGCACGTCTCTGAAATAAATGAAAATTTAACGGATAAACTTTTTTTTTTCTGTCCTGGACTCTGTCTCGAACCTCTTTGGACTCGGTCTTGACTCGGTCTCGACTAGTCCTGGTCTTGGACTTGTCTTGGACTCGACAAAGGTGGTCTTGACTACAGCCCTGGTGGGAAGCATTAACGTTTCGCCAAAAAAAATACACTTAATACCTTTTATGAATTTCCTTCAAAGTCTTTGCTACATATATTACATGATATTAGGCTGGACGGGCTTGGATGTAAACTGCAACGTGACTGGTTGGCAGAGGCCAATATGAAGCAACATATGACACAGCACGCAACAAGAGCGGGAACTAGACCCAAAGAAGAAGAACAACATATGACGTGACACAGCACAAGAAGAACAACATATAACACAGTACACAACAATAGCAGGAACTAGACCTAAAGAAGAAGAAAAAAGAAGAAGAAAAAATGTAAACATAATGTTTGGCTTGGACTACTTTGTAGTATTTTGTAGTACCCTTGTATGCAGGTCGGTGTGTGAGAGCGCATGTGGGTGGGCGTAAAAGAGAGGGAAGTGAAATAAAGGGCGAGACAATATTGGCCAAAGGAAAAAAGAAAGAAAGAGAGAAAAAAAACATAGCTACCAGCATCTCTGCTGGGCAAAGAGGCTGGATCGGGGGCAGCTTAGGTCAGAATTTTATGATTTCACTTTTACTTCTTCTTAAGTTTTAGCTTTTTTTGCCCTTCTCCTCTTCCGTGACTTGGCTTTAGGTCATCGCAAGACCCATAGGAGGGGGCTGTCCTGCTGCAGGTCAGATCCCCCACAGGACAGGCTTAGCAGGGGATCCGGTCCTCTGACTCCAAGCTGTTTAAACATGCTGGAGTAGAAAAAATAATAACGGAGGACAATAAAAAAATAAAAATAAAAACATGTAGGCTGGCAACATCCCAAGAAACATGGGGTAAAACGTCTTTAAAGTCAGTCAAACTCAGTCAAAAATGAAAGATGAATTCAAATCTCTGATCTAAAAGCAAACAGCCTGATAATCAGTTTGAATTTCCATTTCCTTTTAACTTCATCGCTAAAAACAAGCTACAGATACGTGGGCGGCCATTCAGAGATCTGGAAACAATAAATAAAAAACATATTTGCAATTAGCATCTATACAGATTTGATAAAACCTTTTATGTTTTCAGTGGAAAAAACGACCCTCAATAATATGGCAGCCCACCCTTGTGGTACAAAGTGTTGAGTGGTGCGTGTATGTGTGTGTGTGTGTGTGTGTGTTTGTGTGTGTCGATCTAGACATACAGGACGTCAGAGGAGTTTCCTGTGACGAGGGCTTGAGCTAATAACTGCTGAGTTTCCATACCGGTTATGAAATGTTCCTTTAACTCAAAATAATCTGATCTGTGGAGGAGGAGGAGGAGGAGGAGGAGGAGGAGGAGGGCAAATGCAACTAATGCTCAACTAATACTCAAATAAATCCACTATATATCTATATTTATATAAACTACAGAAAAGAGAAATACGAATTATAAATAAGATGAGAACATACCAAAGTTAATAAAACTGAAGGATTTAGTTGAATTCTTTGTTACTTATGTTGTGTGTGTGTGTGTGTGTGTGTGTGTGTGTGTGTGTGTTTACCATGAGAGTATAGTTTCCAGTGTGTGTCTGCAGCAGTCTGTAGGTATACACCACCTTCTGTTTACTGCAAAGATAAACAAGGTACATGTTGTTGATACAGCATTTTCTTTTGCAGATTTTTAACCATAAAATAATCTAATAAAAAAAGAGACGGGGGGTGGCTGTGTTGGCTCAGCGGTAGAGCAGGCGCACATATACTGAGAGGTTTACTCCTCGACGCAGAGGTCCAGGGTTTGAATCCGATCTGTGAAAAATGTCCTGCATGTCTCCCCCCGCTCTCTCTCTCCCCTTTCTCACCTAAATAAAAAAAAGACGGAGCGCCCAGATAGCTCAGTTGGTAGAGCCGGCGCACATATATATATAGTCCTTGACGCAGCGGGCCCGGGCTCGACCCTGACCTGCGGCCCTTTGCTGCATGTCATTCCCCCTCTCTCTCCCCTTTCATGTCTCCATCTGCCCAAAAAATTCCCTTTGAAAGCTTTTATTCTGCATTTTTTCTATTAAAAAATATTTGCATTTGTTGGTGCATCACGACTTTGAGTCTTGTGGCTCTAAAATAGATATGCTTTTGATCATGCAATATTTAAAAATGATTTGGATTGATTCAACTTTGTTGGCATTTATGCGTAATGCTTTCATTTGTAAGATTGTGGTAAAATATTACTTTAAGATAACATTCTTTTATTTTTAACGATCTTTTTTGGGCATTTTTAGGCCTTTATTGGACAGGACAGCTGAAGACATGAAAGGGGAGAGAGAGAGGGGGGGGGGGGGGTAGGACATGCAGCAAAGGGCCGCAGGTCGGAGTCAAACCTGGGCCCGCTGCGTCGAGGGGTAAACCTCTATATATGGGCGCGCACTCTAGCAACTGAGCTAATCGGGCGGCCGGAGCTAACACTGTTTTAAACAAACCTCTTCAAATACTTCATGTCTGTCAATATTTTAAAAACATTACTGGGTGGCCGGATTGGGTCAGTGGGTAGAGCAGGCGCACATACGTTTAGAGGTTTATGCCTATCGACGCAGGGTCCAGGGTTCGACTCCGACCTGTGATGATTTCTTGCATGTCTTCCCCCTCTTTTTCTTTTTTTAATGCACATAAATATTTTTAGTTTAAATACTTTTAATCGTTTTGCATCTTTTGCGCACACAAAGCTTTAAAGGGTAGGGTTGTTAACATTTCCCAATATACACTTTCAATATATATATATATAACTTCTGGGCTCTGATAAAGGAGTGAAAAAGAAACATCATCTGTAGCTGCTGTTATCCTGTAAAAACTACGACCAATCAAATGCCTCCTTGCCCCGTTGCGCGTACTCCAGCCCCGCAGTACCATTGATTTGATTGATTTGATTGGTCGTAGTTTTTACAGGATAACAGCAGCTACATCTACTCTCTTTTTCACTCCTTTTTCAGAGCCCTAAGTTATGTATAGCTGTCGGAGTGTAAAGACCATTTCAAAAATATATAATAAAAAGTGTATATTGGAAAATGTTAACCCTCCCCCGTAATCCGGCAAAAACATTAAATATAACCTGAAAATACACATCACAGAGTATGTAATAATACTAATAATAATTCAGTATAAAAATGCTCTTGTAAAAGTAAAAGTCCTGCATTTTACTTAGATTACAATGCATCATATTTAATCAACTAATCTTATGTTTTTATATGTAAAATCTTAATCTGAAATGTAACAAGTAACTATAGCTGTGGAACAAATGCGCAGTAAAAAGTATGATATTCCTCCTGAATAATAATAATACTGTCCTCAAAGATGCTTTACGTAGGATACAAATAAAAACGAGCGGTAAATATAAATATGTACTCATGTAAATGTACTTGGATACATTCCACCACTGACCAGGAGTATCTCTAACTCTAATACCAATCTGTATACTTATACAGCTTTAAAAAGGACTGAAACAAACCCTTCAGATAAAGAGAAGTCTGGCACATTCAAGTTCAACCGACCAGTATAGATTGCAGAAGTGAAGAGTACTCACTAAAGACATTAAAAAGTACTCACTAAACACACAGACACATAGCTCCCTGGATGGTCTCGCTGTCTCGGATCAGGTAGGCTCCGTCCTTGTTCTTCTTCCCCAGCAGCTCCTCGCACTCTGTCTTGGAGATGGCGCCGTGGTAAAACACAGGCAGAGCTGCTGCCATGGCGACATCCACCAAAAAACCCGCTGAGCAAACTCGTCTCAGGACAGCTTCATTTCTGAGAACAGTAGCTGTGTGCACTCCCCGCGGAGATGGGAAACAGCGGCCAACAGAAAGTCCAGATGAAGATGCTGCTTTAGTTGCCTGAGGTCTGGAGAGTCTGCAGCAGCACAGAGAGTAAAAAAGAGAAGAACAGAGAGAGAGAGAGAGAGAGAGAGAGAGAGAGAGAGAGAGAGCGAGAGAGAGGTCAGCGCTCAACACATGGAGGTGTTGAGTGCACCGTGAGAAAAAACAAAGAATACTACGAAGGTGGCCAAACAGTTTCACAGGAAGTGTTTATGAGAGAGCGAGAGAGAGAGAGAGAGAGAGAGAGCAGAAGAGAGAGAGAGAGAGAGAGAGAGAGCAGAAGAGAGAGAAGAGAGAGAGAGAGAGAGAGAGCAGAAGAGAGAGAGAGAGAGAGAAAAAAAAAAAAAAAAGAGAGAGAGAGAGAGAGAGAGAGAGAGAGAGAGAGAGAGATGAGCACTTCCTATACTGTGACAAATACAAACCAATTAGACAAATCTTCCCCAAATTTAAAAGTCAATGTAAACAATTTGAGACTCTTTCAGACCAGGACAAATTGAAATTTGATTTAGGCGAGAATTCAAACTGCTGCATCTTACGGTAGCAGCTGAATTTGTCGCTTCCTGCCACAGATTAAGAGATGACCACGGAAACACCACACAGGAGTAAACCCCCACAACTAACAGAACACCCACCTAGACCAATAGGTCCCTGTAAATATGTCAATATGTTAGAGTTAAATTGTGACAAAGTTGTAACAATGTGATCAAATGTGTAATGATTTTGCTGCACCATTCTACTCCTCGTGCCTTTATCACTTTATGTGTAGGTTGGTGTTTATTTTATAGTTTATGTTGTGCCAGTTATTGTCAATTTTCTTTTATTTATTATTAAGAGAGAGAGAGAGAGAGAGAGAGAGAGAGAGAGTATAGTGTTTTGAACTCAGTACTGATCTTCAATTAAAGGTGCTGTAGGTAGGATTGTGAAGATCCAGGACTTAGCCAAAAAAAAATTTGAACATCGACAACTTCTCAGTCCCTCCCCCCCCTTTCTGCTAAAGCCCCAAATGGTCTCCTAAGCCCCTCCCCCCACAAGGGAGAATGAATGTGTGTGCATGAGCAGTGATTGACACGCAGTTAGACACCCCTCCTGGCCCTGATTGGTGCATCTGAACAGGGAGTGGTGGATTTTTACAAATGGCACTACAGGTTGTAGGTGGTGCCAGAGGAGCTGGATTACCTGCTTCATGTAGTTCTACTGGAACATAGGGTCAGTTTCAGCAAATATGACAGAAAGTTAGTTTTATAAGGCTCACCTACTGTACCTTTAACTTACAGGTGTTATGAATCCTAAAAGACTCATCTGTCCATCTGAAAAACTATTTCCATCCATTGTTTTTACTTGTTTTATAACTTGCAACTCTAATTCTCTAACACGTAAACAAGAATCCAGTTTAAATACAAAATACATGGGACACTGACATAGCAACAACTCGATTAGACAACGTGGCTCGTTGTCTTATCAAGTTACTGCTGCTGGAGCAGCAACAGGGTCTAATGTCTAACATTAAAGAAATACTAACTTTAGTTACAAACCGCATGAATTTCTGTTTGTTTTGTCCATGCTCTATTTAATTAAATGAGACTTTGTGTTAAAATAAAGGGATTATATACATTAGACTATTACATATGTACTGTAGATACTGTATGTCTTGATGCTACACTCTGCCCCTCAGTGCCAGTAAACTCTATTTACTGTTGTCCTGCAGGAGGTGCTGTGCGCTAATCCAGACTGAGGGGCATTCAGGTGGACTAAAGGACCTGACCCTAAAGGACCTGACCCTAAAGGACCTGACCCTCCCTGTCAATCTGCAGCGCTGCATGGCTTCAGAAGCACAAACAGGCACGCAAGCACGCACGCACGCACGCACACGCTTTTCTCTGTCGTCTTATGACACACGTGTGTCTGAGCTGCCATCAGGTGTTTCATTTAATCACTGCAAGTTTCCACCTCTGTTAAAGGGTGATTAGACGAGTCCTAAAGTATCTATGATATAATAAATGTTATTGATCTTAATTAGAATTGTATAAATGAAAAACATTTGAGTTTAGTGTTGAGTTTTCATGAAGTTTGAAGGGGTTACAGGATTTTGAAATGTGTGGTTTTGCTGTTCCTCCTCTGAGTCAAACTCTAAAAACACACTTCCCATTCTTTGAATTGTATGTTCTCCTTAATCTCTCTCTCTTTTGTCATGACAAGGTGACATTGTTTGGGTCGTCCCGATTCTGACAACTTGACATTAATCAAAGGGACGTTACCAGAAGTCGTCTTGGTCATGACAAGTTGACATTACATTTGTTTGGGATGTCTTTGTAATGACAACTTGACATTAACCAGGATGACATTACATGACGCACTTTCAGGTGTATATGTGGTGGTGAGCATAGGTAGTGAGCTACGGTTTCAGCCATTCATTGAAGCTTGTCGTTCTTACCGTGTTTTTTCAAAATGTCTGAGGGTCGCAAGAGAAAAAGTGTCTAGGAATTGTATGACAAGAAGAGAAAGGCCTCTGAAGAAAGAAACAAGACCGGAGTGTTTTTGGGAGAATATTTCACACACTGGCGTGCTCTAAAAGCACAGGCTGGGCTTCCCACTGATGCCTCAGTCATGAAGTTTCTACTCCACAGGTAAAGTTTGGCGTGCTATTTGGAGAAATCCATTTAAAATCACTGCTAGTGAAAGTTGATGTAAGCTATGATTAGCGATGCTAGCCCTGGCACAAGTCACGCACCGCGCACACACGGTAAACATCTCAATTTCTGAAAAAGTGCAAATCTTCTTTTGGAGAGTAGCTTGTATGAACCATGCCGACAGCAACTTGTAAACAGTGCACTCTCGTGCACACGTTTAATAGGTGTTCCCTCTCGGGAGCAGGTAGAGTGTTGCGCATGTGCATTTTTTCAAAAAGTGGAGAGGGCGGATCTTTTCTAAAATTCGGGATAATCCTCCACTATACCTTTAAGACAACTTGACAGTAAACAGGATGACATTATGTCAAGTTGTCATGACAAAGACATCCTCTGGTAATGTCATCCTGGTTAATGTCAAGTTGTCATTACAAAGACATCCCAAACTAATTGAATGTCAACTTGTCATGACAAAGACAACTTCTTGTTAGGTCACTTTGATTAATGTCAAGTCGTCATAATCTACACAACCCAAAGAATGTCCCAACTTGTCATGACAAAAAACGAATTACACTTAATGACAGAAGTCCTAAACGTTTATGACTTGTTTATAACGTTTATGACACGTCCATGACAGTGTCATGTCATAGATATGACAGTGTCATGTCACGATTATGTCAATACCTTCAAGTAAAGTGTTACCAAAGCATCAAACCTATGAAAACGGTTCAGTGGTAGCTTGTTAAATGTCTTTGGACAGATGGTTGAATTGTCTGTGGCCGTGGAATTGATAGAGGAAAAGTAAAGGATCACCAAAGTCTTTTCGGATTTGTCCTGTGGACACCATGAATGACTGTACCAAAGATCCCAGCAATCCATCAAATAGTGGTTGAGATATTTCAGTCTGGCCCACAGACATCAACAGCGGCCATCCCTAAAGCTGTAAAGTAAGTCTCTCTGGGGGACAAACCAGCCGGTCATAACTGATAATACAGCTCACTGTGTCAGAGAACAGACACATGTTGGATCATCCCATTATCATTACCTAATTCTCCATCCAAACTGAGACATGAATATGTTTAGGTTCAACGGTTTAGCTGCGATTATCGCAGCAGCTTTAGCTGAAGACTCCTATAATAGAACATCCAGCCCCTCCTGACCTTCAGACCTTTCTAACCCAGCTGCAGGAACCGCTGATGGTCTCATTTTACAGAAAGAGAATTCTTATTTATCTTATATTCTTTCTTCATCCGTTCCCTGCATCAACCATCCTTATCCTGGCCCTAATCCCAACAAACCCAAACCGATAGGGGACCCTATCTAACCTACTATCCATATCAGGGTTATTGTACTAAACTAAAACCAAAACGAAAAGAAGCAGTAAAAAATATTTTCAGTAAACTAAAACCTTCAAAAAAACTAAACTGAAACTATATTTTCAGGTTAAAAAAAGTAATAAAAATAAAATTAAAATGAATCCTTTCAGTTTTAGTTTTTTTTTTTACTTATAATTTATCACTACCACTCTCGTGACGTTGAACCACAGAAACAGTCGGAGCTGTGCCGGATTTGCTTCACATCGGACACTAAAGTATCCAAATATTAAACTTTAAACATCACGGCTATTCTCCGAACATGTATTCTGTATGTATATGTACATGTAGCTACACACTTCTGAGACATTATACCTGGCTCTGATAAAAACTAACTTAAATCTAAAGGTGACCGCGCTTTAGCCATCAGGACCCCTCGACTTTGGAACCACTAATTAAAAAAGTCTTTAATTTAACATTTTAAAAAGATGAGGCCTTAAAAGTTTTACATTTCGTTTACAAAAGGTCTTACTTTTTCTTTTTCTTTTGTTGAATTAAATAAATGCCGTCATTTCATGAATGAATATTTTGTGTGTGTAGTTTAGTGTTTTCAGATTTTCCATTACATGGCTGTGAATGTGCCATTAAATTTCATCTTAGGTGGTATTAAAAAGGTCTTAAATTTAGAATCCTGGGGGGAGCCTGTTTCATGTGATGTTGTCTCTTTTTATCTTTTTTTTTTTTAGATAATTTGTTGGTATTTTAGGCCTTTATTTGATAGGACAGTTTTCAGGCATGAAGGGGGAGAGAGAGGGGAAATGACATGCAGCAAAGGGCCGCAGCTCAGAATTGAACCCGCGGCCATTGCGACGAGGACTGAGACTCTGTACATGGGGCGCACGCTCTACCAGGTGAGCTACCCAGGAACCCGGTCTCTTTTTTATCTTTGCTCCTTATTTTTATTTGATCTTTTTACCCTTTTTTATTTGCACATTTATATTTGTCATGTTTTTTAGTTTGTCTTCTCTCTATTTTTTGCATCTTTTTGTCTTCTTGTTTTTGTTTACCCACATTTTGTCTTGCTATTGTTTGGCCTCACCGTTTAGCTCTTTGTTGTTTTATTTACCTTTGGATGTAAACTCTGTTTTTAAAGTTATTTTCATGGTTTGGGTTGAAATAATGCATCGTTACAGGCAACTTGGAACTCAAAAATGTCCGACCTACCAGAAAAAGTACAATGGAACGCCACTCAAAAGATCCTACTTGGGGATAAACTTGGGGTGACTCCATCCACCCCGACATCATGAAGAAGCATTTATCTGACAACGCACAACAATAGAGGCACACATGGAAGCACATATTGTAAAAGGTTAACCACCAACTAAAAGACAGTGTGAAGTATATTTGCCTAAATCTAAGTAATGGATTATTTACAGCTAATATCTGCTCTTTCTAAAGCCGCCTACACATGATACATATACACCAAACCGCTTTGCGCCGGCCGTTCCATTGATTTCCTACGGGGGAAGGCTCGGATTGGTCGCATTGCGCTGCACTCAAAGTTCAAATTATTTCAACTTTGACCTAGTTGCCGCTGAGTTTTTGAAAGTGCAACCAATGAGATAACAGCTGTCGTGACCTATCAACTGGTAAAAGCTTCCTTGCCACCCTTGATGATGTTTACCTGTGCTGCGCTTTGCTCTGCGCCCTACCTAGTGGTGCGCAGAGAGCAAATTGCATATCATGTGTAGGTAGCTTAATGACTGACTTTTGATGTGCTCTTGAGCAAACATGCTGCACCTCATTTGACTGCTCAGAGAAGTTATAACATTTGTGACGCAGTTGTCTGTCGAGCTCTCTGGATAAATAAAGATTCATTCTTAAAAAGAAATAGTGGGGACCGCGGAGGGTGGGGGGTGGGAGAGGGGGGTTGTTCTTGTTCAAGTGTGTTTGTCTGTTCTGTTTTTGTTGTTTAAATGAAAAAACAAATAAAAAAATTCATCATTGAGCACACGTTGCTGGTTTTTTAATCTCTTCAACAGGATTCCCACCGGCCTCTCTGTGTTTATTTGCCAAGTCAGGTGACGGATGATAGGCCGTGGCCTCGAAGGTAAGCTCTTTAACTGGCCAGGACATTGTGACCTAACATACACCTTTTCCCTGGCTGCTCACTTGCCAATCACTGCTCAGTCCTGCTGGTCTGCAGAGACACAAAAAAACACAAAACGTGACAAGAAAAACTCAAAGGTCATGTAGACAAACACTTGCACATTTCAGATTTTTTTGATGCATTTTGTCCAACTGGCCAGACAGATTTGGTCTCCTTTGATTGTATCCAGTGTAAAAACAAAAAGAAATCAACTTGCCGAGACTTAAAGTGCCTATATTATGAAAAAAAAACACTTTTTCTGGGATTTGGGGTGTTACTTTGTGTCTCTGGTGCTTCCACACGCATACAAACTTGGAAAAAAAACATCCATAGTGTTCTGAGTGAGATACGGTTTCTGAATGTCTTCTGCCTTCAGTCCTCGGCTGAGCTATTCAAATTCTGCACGGCTTTCTACGTCACTAGCCGAAACGAGGGGACTAGGGGGCTAACCGTAGCATGCTAGCTCGTTCTCAATGGCAAAACTACGGTGGCCCTGAGAGGCCACAGCACGCAACAATAAGACAACACGTGCAAATAAGACAACACGTGCAAATAAGACAACACGTGCAAATAAACCACAGCACGCAACAATAAGACAACACATGCAAATAGCCCACACCACAACGGAAGTGTTTCCAGGGGACACTTTTAAGTGATGCACATGTGCCTCAACCATTGGCTTTGCAGTACATAGACAGACCAACAACAGGACAATTTTAACAATTTTCGCCATTTTATTCATCACTAAATTCACTTCTGAATACGTTTTAGGCGAGAAATGAACTCTTTAGATTTCGAATATAGGCAGTCTTGTGAAAATCGTTGCCGAATTGACAATTTGCTTCAAAGTTTTCGGAATTGAGGAGCTCCATAAAGTGACGCGACAGCCAGCTAGCGCCTGCCGGGGCGCTAGCTCATCGCTCAGACAGTCCTGCTCAGAGACCCCGCTCTAAGCTGGAGGTCTCTCAGACCGCTCTCGTAAATAAGAGGCTTTTATTTCCCCGTTGATGGATTATTTGTTTAAGTATCACAACACATGTCCATTTTAAGAGTAACCTGTGTTTAGCAGCATTTTCGGAGTTAAACTCCACAAGCGCTTGCAGTCTTAACAACCTTGCTGGCCGGCCGTCACACACACACACACACACACACACACACACACACACACACACACACACACACACACACACAGATACATAATAATAAAATACTGAGCACCCTACTTGTGCCAGACTGCCAGTAGGCTACATTCATTTAAAATTAAACATTGCAGTTGACGCTGAGTGGAGCGTTGGTGGCATTGATTCTTAAATTCTGAAAATGCAAACCTTTTTTTTTTTTGAAGGGCGCACGTGAGCACCCACGGGGGAAAACATAAATCGGCGCCTACGCACACACACACACACACACACACACACAGGCATAGCACGGGGGGGGGGAAGAGAGATACCCGTTTCTCTTCAGGAGAATTGTTTAAATTATTTATTATTAATTAAATTATTATTAGCTTTAATTTTATTGTTTATGGTTTAGCTCTAACACCCCTAACTTATTCAAAAGAGTGGAACGCGACTACTAGTATTAGTTTATGTCAGTTTAAATTATAAAAAGAAGTAGGCCTATGCACTGGCGTGTCCTAGGTGTCCCTATTAGTGTTATGTGGAATTATCATTTATATATTATTGTAGTGCACTGTAAATGCCTAGGGACAACAGATGGAAATTAGCAATTCAAATTATAAAGGTTGGTGTCTCCCCTTTAGTCTACATAACATGTCATAGCATGTTACCACTTTATGTACAACTGTTCATTTATCATACAGACTGAAACTCAACTTCTAATAAATCAGAAAACAAATACACCAACAAAAAAGTCTGAGCTAAATACCAAATCTAATGTATATAGCCCATGTCATAATTTAAACAAGTCTCCCGCATCTGCCTGCTGCGCCGCTGGCCGTGTGTGTGTGTGTGTGTGTGTGTGTGTGTGTGTGTGTGTGTGTCTGCATAGGCGCGGATTTATATCTATATCTTTATATCTTTCGCATGTCTTACCTGTGGGCTGGTGCTAGTGAATACTGTGGTGCTATAAGTCATACATGGAAGTGTTGAGAAGTCATTGTTCCTGCTGAACTGCACAATCTGGCACAGTTTATTGCTCTTATAGTGTAATTGGTACCATGTGTTGTCCAAAACAATTTTTTGAATGGAACTTTGTCACTGGTATCAGTTTGTTAAGTAAAAAGCACATGTATATAGTGGCTAGAAAGCATTCAGTCATAGTTCTCACAGTAACACCATTTCCTGAAGGCAACATGACAGAGGAGTCTTCTGCCTTCTTTGTTAGGCCCCTCTGAGTTGAAGCCACACCCCCTACGCAAAATCAGGGCCTAAAGTCTGAAACCGAAAAAAAATGATCTGAAAGTGAAAAACAGATCTTAAACCGAAAAAAAGGATTTGAAGCCGTAAAAAAAATAAGTTTTGAATCTGAAAACATGAAATGTGGAACTGAAAAGAAATATAAAAGTGAAAAATGAAAATTTATAATTTATTCAAAATAATTCCAGAATTGAATCTAAATTTTATTCAAACTGAAAGAAAAATTGGTACACTTATTTTTAGTTTCAATACATGGTTTTATTTTTTCCAAGTTTTGACCAAAACTTAAATTTTCAAGTTCAAGCTTTAGTTTTTCAACTATATATATTTTTTTCAAATTAACAAAACATTTGGCCCCGATTTAGCTCCATACAGGTTACTCTTAAAAGGGACATGTGTTGTGATACTTAAACAAATAATCCATCAACGGGGAAATAAAAGCCTCTTATTTACGAGAGCGGTCTGAGAGACCTCCATCTTAGAGCGGGGTCTCTGAGCAGGACTGTCTGAGCGATGAGCTAGCGGCCCCGGCAGGCGCTAGCTGGCTGTCGCGTCACTTTATGGAGCTCCTCAATTCCGAAAACTTTGAAACAAATTGTCAATTCGGCAACGATTTTCGCAAGACTGCCAATATTTGAAATCTAAAGAGTTCATTTCTCGCCTAAAACGTATTCAGAAGTGAATTTAGTGATGAATAAAATGGCAAACATTGTTAAAATTGTCCTGTTGTTGGTCTGTCTATGTACCGGAAAGCCAATGGTTGAGGCACATGTGCATCACTTAAAAGTGTCCCCTGGAAACACTTCCGTTGTAGTGTGGGCTATTTGCATGTGTTGTCTTATTGTTGCGTGCTGTAGTTTATTTGCACGTGTTGTCTTATTTGCACGTGTTGTCTTATTAGTGCGTGCTGTGGTTTATTTGCACGTGCTGTGGTTTATTTGCACGTGTTGTCTTATTTGACCGTGTTGTCTTATTAGTGCGTGCTGTGGTTTATTTGCACGTGTTGTCTTATAAGTGCGTGCTGTGGTTTATTTGCACGTGTTGTCTTATTAGTGCGTGCTGTGGTTTATTTGCACGTGTTGTCTTATTAGTGCGTGCTGTGGTTTATTTGCACGTGTTGTCTTATTGTTGCGTGCTGTGGCCCCCTCAGGGCCACCGTACAAAACACTACTACAACACACACACACCATAATCTACAAAAGAACTACTTCCATTCCCTGTTCTGCAGGTATTCCACGCAAAGTTGGAAGCGCGCCCTCGTTTAGAAGAAGTCTCCCGGCTAATCCTGTCTTGTAACTGACCGAAGTTGTTTAAACAGCTAGCTAGCTGATATGATCCTTACCTATCTGCCAAAGGTGTTGGCATGTTGAGCTGCAGCGATGTGCAGTACAACAAAAATATGGTGTTTTTTTGAAAATTAAACCATGTAAACCTATTCTGGTACAACCTAAAAATACAATTATGAACCTGAAATGAGCATAATATGGGCACTTTAAAGGCAACTACACCCATTAAAATAATCATTTGTATATTAATTACTTAAAGACTGGGAATCTATCACACAAAAGAAAACATTTAATTTGGCATGGTGTTTACTGTAACAGACAACTTGGCAAGCAACCCTCACCCTAACCCTTAAGTCCATTTTCATGGTGCAATGAAAAGAAGTGACCCGTATGGATGCTTGGAAAGGAGAAAAAAGCATTCAGAAACTTGGAAAAGCATAAAAAGCTTAAGCTGCATTAAGTAATTTCTAACCCAAAGGGGGGCATTAAGACATTACACAAACCCACAGAAACACAGCCCTGGTGTCCCATCGGCTATCCAGCTGTTGACACCTAACATGGCTGCAAAGAGTTGCCAACAATTCAATTCAAGTGCAATATCACCATAAGACATGGTCTCAAAACACTGTACAACAGAGAATTCAGTAAAAGTTGGGATTAAAAATACAAAAACAAATACATTCTTAAAACACTCTTATCTGTCTGTTCAATATGAAGCTACCACCGGCAGTCAGTTAGCGTAGCTTAGCATTAAGTCTTGCATCAGAGGGATGCCTGTCCAAAGCTAATGAAATCTGCCTACTTGAACTTTAAAATCTCAGTAATTAACACGCTGTATCTTGTTTGTTTAATCTTTACTAAAACCAAAGTCTAAGAGCAACATGCTGTGATATTATTGGGGATTTTGTGCCGGACTAGAGAGAGATTAAACGTTCACCATCCCATCCTTTTCCGAAACACTACAGAGGGATGATAACGTTACTCTGATGTGTCTGACGGATGCATTAATACGAATTATCTTCTCATAAAAGCAAGAAAAGAAAGGAACTAAGTAATACAAAGCTGCAAAGATTAATCGATTTCCAGCTTGTTAAATGTGAATATGTTCTAGTTTCTTCTCTCCTCTGTGACAGTAAACTGAATATCTTTAAGTTGTGGACACTGATCCACATTTTCCACCATTTTCTGACATTCACAGAGAAAACATCTAATTGATTAAATGAGAAATAATCAACAGATTTATCAACAAAAAGTGAAAAAAAAAATCGTTAGTTGCAGCCCTAAAGTAATTTCACAAAATGTTGAACTATAAAGTTAAGGGGAAATCTAAGATACTGCTGCTAAATGATGAATAAGTTGAGCAAAACAATAAATTGTGTATTTTCTGTGGCTGCCAGGGAGGATGAAACAGACCGGCTAATACAAGCAAGACGTAGAGCAGTATTCCTTTTGATAAACAGATTTTGCAGTGTGTAGTCTACATACTGGTCTCGCACCGTGTCTTTAAGAAGTCAAACTGAGCTCCAGTTCTGTCATTCAACCGTTGATTGTACGGTTTCAGCATGCACTCTTACATTACTGCAACCCTCGGCTCGGTTTCACTGCTTTTAAAAGTGTTTTCAGAGTCTCTGGATGTTAAATTACACGATGAATTCAGTGAGTACAGGGCAGCAGCATGGGCAGGGTGCAGTGTGGTCAGAGCCCGTGGAGCTATTAATAACTAGACCTGCTGAGGCTCCAACTTTATTACAAACAATCAAACTTCAACCTCACTAATCAGGGTCGAGGAGCGGCTGAGATGAGGCCACCTACCAGGATTTATCCTAGTCTCGCATTGCCAGACCTTCCTCCACAGAGCTGTGGAGAAAGGTCTGGCTAGTCCACTCAGCTTTCCGGGATGGGAGAAAAACGTGCTCTAGTTTTCTTTAAAGTGCTCATGTTATGCTCTAGTTTTCTTTAAAGTGCTCATGTTATACTTTTCGGCTTTTTCCCTTTCCTTTATTGTGTTATATATATATTTTTTGTGCACGTTATAGGTTTACAAATAGAAAAAGCCCAAAGTCCAGCCCAAAGGGACTTACCATCTCCAACAGAAAACACTGTTCACCAACTGCTCCAAACAGCTCTATTGTAGTCCAGCCTTTACTTCAGAGACAAACGTGCGCCTAGCCTAGCTGCTAGCATGGCACGCCCTCATCCTCTGCTTCTGACTGGCTAGTAGTCCTTACCTAGGTACTGTCAGGGCACGCCCTCATACTCTGCTTCTGACTGGCTAGTAGTCCTTAGGTACTGTCAGGGCACGCCCTCATACTCTGCTTCTGACTGGCTAGTAGTCCTAACCTAGGTACTGTCAGGGCACGCCCTCATCCTCTGCTTCTGACTGGCTAGTAGTCCTTAGGTACTGTCAGGGTACGCCCTCATACTCTGCTTCTGACTGGCTAGTAGTCCTTACCTAGCTACTGTCAGGGCACGCCCTCATACTCTGCTTCTGACTGGCTAGTAGTCCTTACCTAGGTACTGCACATGTGCAACTCCCAACAAAGATGGAACAGAAGTGAGATGCCTCACTATGTAGCTAAAACTGAGAGCTCCACAAACAGGGTGAAAAGAGGAGCTGCAGCAATGTGCAGTACAACAAAAATATGGTGTTTCTTGAAAATTAAACCATGTAAACCTATTCTGATATAACCTCTAAACACAATTATGAACCTGAAAATTAGCATAATATGAGCACTTTAAACCAATCACAATCATCATGGGTAATGCTAAGTGCCGGACAAAACCACGGTGCCGCTGCGAAATGGCCTCGGGAAGGAACTTGTTTTGGTGGAACATGGTGTAAGTTCAAAGGTTGTTTTAGTCGTGCAACAGAAAACTCCGATTGGACAGATAGTCTAGCTAGCTGTCTGGATTTACCCTGCAGAGATCTGAGGAGCAGTTAACCATAGTCCTCACAAATCCACCAGAGTTTAAAATTACAACACAAAGAAAGAGGAAGGAAAAGGGAATTTTGGCCTTTTGACATCTGGCCTTTTCGGCCAGATGTCCAGCGGAATTTCCGGCAGCACCTGAACAATCCCGGAAATGAAACGATGTACACTACTATTATCCTCTTTAATGTGCATTTTTACAAACAAATCAGTTTTTCATTTTTCATGTCTAGTGTTTCTAATGTAACATTAACTTTACTGTTGGTCTGACTATTTTAAAGATATTTCACTTCCTCCCATGTCTCCGAAGTCTATACCCTTTTGTGAATCCAGTTTCTTGCTACTTTACTAAGTTATTTTATCAATACCTTTAATATAACTTTTATTCATGGTATCCAAAAGAGTTGGTTAACTAAAATACATTAAGAAGAAGTACAAAACCAAAACTCCCCCACGTGGAAATCCTTCAAACGTGCTTCCACTTCCCCTTTCACTTACACATTTGTAGCAGAGACAGAACCAGGACAGTAAAACAATTAGCCGAAACTATAAAGCACCGTAAAGCCGAGCTGCATGTTCAGCTGATCATTCTCTAACAGAGAGACCTTTCCCATTGTCATTTACACATTATTATCATTAAATACAGATTAAAGCTGCTTTAAAGGTCATGTATTGTAATAAAAAGTGAGATTCCCACATCTGTTTTGATTATGAAGCAGGTCGAGGTGCTGTATAAATACTGTGAAAGTATTATTTATTTATTTAAAAGGGACAATGCACATCAGCTGACATTTTTTATTTACACTCAAAATGTAAATGTGTCAGCTACCAAAAGCTAATTTTCATCTGTATCAAAACGCTCAACCTACAGAGCAATGCACAGCGCCTGTATTCAGAAACCGTTCATGAAATGAGCCGTCAGGACTTCTGTACAGTTGTGATGTCACAACTATACTATATATAGGCAGAAAGTGGCGCTACAGTCATTCCCCGGCTGCAATGACAGTGCAGAGACTCTGAAAGCGCAAATACAGAAGACCCGGAAACGTTGACCAATCAGAGCAGACTGGGTGTTCTTGGGGAAGGGGCCTTAAAGAGACATGCGCTAAAACGGAGCGTTTCAGACAGGGTGAACACAGGTATATTCAGACAGACAGACAGTATGAGAATAATAATGTGTTTATTTTAACATAAAAGTTGAACTATAGTTTAGCTTGTGTTGAGGTCAGAAGTGAAACCGTTCTCCCGGCAGTAGGAAATTAATTTCTCCATTTTTGAAGATCTGAAAAGATTCACATTTATCTCCTTTAGAAATTACATCCTTCTCTTTTCCCCTCCCTTTCATCCTCCACTCGCTTAAACTTTTTACTATTTCTGTCCACTCCTTTTCTTCAAATCTTTTGTGAAATGTCCCTCCCTCTCGCCCTCTCCATCTTTCTAGAAACTGATCCTTACTGTACGTGAAGACACCACCTCTCCTCTCCTCCCTCCCTCCTTACCTCTCACAACAATCCCTCCCTCGTTCAGTCAGTCCCTCCTTCACTCTGCATTCAGAGCTCCTTCTCTCCGTCTTCACCTCCATCGTTTCCCTCTAGGTCTCTGTGGTTGTAGGAAGGATGCTGCCCTGCAGACTCCTGGCTGTGCTGGGGATCCTCATGCTCTGCAAAGGTAAGAAACTATTCTGTTCATTCATCTTTAACTTCTGCTCTAATGTGCTTACAGTTCAGCGCTTATCTTTGATGTGGGATTGATCCTGCAAGAAACTAACCCAAAATATAATAAATAAAGTTTGTGTGACTGCAGAAACAGCTAAGTGAAGTGTAGAAAAAGATTATTTAAAGTCATCTTCATCCTTTCGACTTTTAAGTTTATGGTAAAGCCTGCTATTTCTGTCTGTTCTGTCTGACACACACACACACACACACACACACACACACACACACACACACACACACCTTGTGTGTGTTTGGGGCTGGATTGGAGCCATTTTGTGTTCAGGGTGGGGCGGGTGGTAAAGGGGATGAGGTGTTTTTTTATAGCAGCCTGATCCTATTGAGGGCAGTGTCGCACTCCTGTGTGCTAATTGCATAGCGAGGATCCCCACCCGCCATAGAGGGAACTACCGGGCGCCTTGATGCTAAATGCTAACCAGCCTGTTTTTTTTTGCAGCTACACTGTGACGTTTGCAGAACAAGACAGCTTGGCTGTCATGATAGAGCACAATACTTGCTTTGTTGCTGAGAGTTAGATGAGAAGATGCTCATGTCTGTGCGTTAAGTACAGAGATTGATATGGGAGGTGATTAGCTTAGCTTAGCATAAAGATGGAAACATGGGGAAACAGCAAGCCTGGATCTATCTAAAGTTTTAAAAAAAAATCTGCCTACCAGCCCCTCTAAAACTCACTATTTAATGTGTTATAGTTTGTTACTTTAAACCGTATAAAAACCCAAATGTAAAGATGAAAGTGTGGTTTTACAGGGAGGTATGTGTACAACTTTGTTTATATAAGATTTTAATGATCACTTTGAAAGCTCTTCATAGCCTCAAACCCTGATATATCTCCTGACCTCCCGGTACCGTATATGCCGGGGGGTAGGTACCTTGAGATCCACAGGAAGAAGTCTATGTTATGTTCCAAAGGCCCCGCTAAAAATGAAGGGAGCGTTTCCAGTCGGGGCCCCGAGGCTCTGGAACGATCTGCCCGAGGATATTAGGTCAGCGGAGTCGGTGGTCACCTTTAAGTCCCTTCTTAAAACACACTTTTATCGAAGAGTCTTTCCTGATTTTATTTGATCTTAAACCTTTGATCTTAAGTCTTTTATTCCTTCCTATTCTAACCCACATTGTACAGGTTTTTATACACCAAATGGTTTTTATTTGCTGCTAAGTACGACCCCCAAGGTGTATTTCAGCAAGCTTAAAAATCTGTCATTAAACATTTTCAACTTGCGCAGACGTACGTATATTCGCCCCGGAGAAAACAATGCACTTGTTGGAGGATGTCCGTCTTTTATAAAGATCTAACCAAAAAAGAAAGAAAAAATACACCAGTCAGTCGGGATTAATTGGTGAGAAAACAACCACCACCAACCCGTCTTCGACATGGATTTTACAGTATTCAGGCTGAAGACACTTTAAATAGGCTAAAGAGACTCTTTGTTAGCCAAACTACTAGCCTAATCCTCACATCATTGAGCTAAAGAGGTCCAGCTGACACTAAACGTCACTTACCAGACAAAGAGTTGACCCCAGCATTTCCAGTCAGACAGCGTGAAGCTTTTACTCGAGACCTTGGACTTTTAAACCTGTGAAGAGGATAAAAAGTGAGCCAGAGGGTCAGAGGTGGAAAACATGTCAGCAAACATTCAGATAAAGGGTCTGGCTACGTCTGTCATAGTTAGATAACTCCTCTGTTACAGACTTCAGTAGATTTCGGCTGACAGAATTACACATTTACAGTTTTGTCTGATGATAAACAACTTATAGAAACAAAAAAAAAGCACCAAAATGCTCGCTTATTCTGTCAGGAAACATGTTCTTGTGCAGACATATATTTGCCTCAATATTCACTGACCTGGGCGACATAGAGGGCCCTATTTTAACGATGTAAGCGCAGGGCGTGAAGCGTCTGGCGCAGGTGCATTTAGAGCTTGTCCAAATCCACTTTTGCTAGTTTAATGGTGGTCCGTGCGCCTGGTTCTAAAGGGTTGTACTTAGTGTCTTCATTAATTCATAGGGGTGTTTTGGGCGTAACATGCAATAAACCAATCAGAGTGTCTCCCATTCCCTTTAAAAGCCAGGCGCCTTTGGGCCTTGGAGCATTGCTGTTATGATGGCGGATTTGCACCGTAATATTTTTATTTGTAATCTTCTGGATGTTTGTGTGCTGCTGCACTTCCCTGTGTGTGTAACAAGCATAGTGTGCGCGCGCTGTGCATAAGCCTAGGCACATCTATCTATAAATTGCAGGAACATCCGTCTGTCTGTCCGTCCGTCTGTCTGTCTGTCTGTCCGTCTGTTATGCGCATATCTCTCGAACCATTAGTCCGATGGATTTCAAACTTGACAGGTGTCTTGCTAAGGGCACAAGTAAGTGCAGTGCCAAGTTTGATGTTTGGATTAGAAATGCAAAAGATACCGTTAAATATATAGGTAAAGGAACTCCTAAAAAAAATTCACACCTTGCCTAGTCACTCTCCTCTAGTTCTTGTGACCAGAACTGATACAGGTCTATAGTAGATGACTTGGCTTTGTTAATCCTTGCTGTAGAGAGCTCAAGCATAACAATGTCTAGAAAATACACCAACCACTGTTTTATACAAAGCGAGTGGGGAGCCAGCGTTGAGCTATCGTTTTCTTGGTTGCTGTCGAGCCGGCTAGCCAAACTGTCTTCTGTCTCCCAAGCAGGTGTAATTTAGAGTCGTCATTAAGTAACAAGACAATCGGGTCAGTAGGAAGTGGACATCCTATCACATCAGATATTACTGATGTTGTTTTATTCCAGAACTCATGCACCTGTTCACACTCCCAGACCTCGTGCAGGAAAGTTCCAGTTTGTTCAGGTTGGCAGAACGTGCAACAGGGAGTAGGAATGACTTTAGAGACGTATCTCTTCTGAGGAGTCCAGTATGTCCTATGACATATGTTGAAGTGGTTCTGCTGGTGATTTGGGTTCTTGGAACAGTGGGAAATGTTGTCCCAAACTGTCTCCCAATTAATTGCGTTCCAGAGTACTTTTACTTTTAATACTTTAAGTACATTTTTCCTAAAGATACTTACATACTTTTACTTAAGTAAAATTTTTTATGCAGGACTTTTACTTGTAACAGAGTATTTTTACAGTGTGGTATTCGTACTTTTACTGAAGGACCTGAATACTTCTTCCACCACCAGGTCAGGATGAGAGCGGGATGGGCGAGTCCTGCGACAACTTCACAGACCTCAACCTGTCCCACTGCTTCATGGGAACCGCCCTGTACGTGAGGCTGCTGCTCTACACGCGCTCCAACCTCGACTGCGGCCGCGAGCTCAACCACCACCGCCTGTCCTCCCAGCCGCTCTTCGACCTGTCGCGCCCCACCGCATTCGTCATCCACGGCTACCGGCCCACAGGAGCGCCCCCCATCTGGATCGACCACATAGTCCACCTGCTGGCCGAGCAGGAGGACATGAATGTCATTGTGGTGGACTGGAACAAGGGGGCGGCCAACCTCAACTACTTCACCGCCGTGACCAACACCAGGGAGGCGGCGTACAACCTGACCGGCTTCATCATGACCATGCAGGTGAGACGCTAGGGCTGTAAATAAATCACGACTGCAGCTCATAACGATCACAGAATCAGAGGAATCAAGAAAAATGTATTATTTTGCACATTGCGTTTTGCAAGAAAAGTCTTATTTTGTTCTTAATGATAAAACTGGAAAATTATTAAAGTGCTCATATAATGCCTTTGGGGTTTTTCCCTTTCCTTTATTGTGTAATATATCTTATTTTTGTGCACATTATAGGTTTACAAAGTGAAAAAGCCCAAAGGGACTTACCATCTCCAACAGAAAACACTGTTCACAAACTGCTCCAAACAGCTCTATTGTAGTCCAGCCTTTACTTCAGAGACAAACATGGTCACTTTGTAACACACGTTATAATGCTCGCCTAGCTGCTAGCGTGGCACGCCCTCATACTCTGCTTCTGACTGGCTAGTAGTCCTTACCTAGGTACTGTCAGGGCATGCCCTCATACTCTGCTTCTGACTGGCTAGTAGTCCTTACCTAGGTACTGTCAGGGCATGCCCTCATACTCTGCTTCTGACTGGCTAGTAGTCCTTACCTAGGTACTGTCAGGGCACACTCTCATACTTTGCTTCTGACTGGCTAGTAGTCCTTACCTAGGTACTGCGCATGTGCGACTCCCAACAAAGATGGAACAGAAGTTAGATGTCTCACTCTGTAGCTAAAACAGAGAGCTCAACACACAGGGTGAAAAGAGGAGCTGCAGCAATGTGCAGTACGACACAAATATGGTGTTTTTTGAAAATTAAAGCATGTAAACCTATTCTGGTACAAACTCTAAATACAATTATGAACCTGAAAATGAGCATAATATGAGCACTTTAAGGGATATCTCACAGTTCCAGGTCTTTTCAGTTTCACTGTTTTTTAGGTTCATAATATCGTGATTTCAATATTGTATGTTTTCCTTGATAATGACAGTGAGGAAGACACAGATAATGATCCTCAAGTCTGCAGCTCCACAGAGCTTTTCAGCCTCTTTTAGTTCCTAGTTTTAAAGTTTAGTTAGTTTTAGCGCATTTACTGTTTGCTTCAGTCTGAATGTTTCAGGCAGCTGCTTTCAACCCAAAAAAATACCTGCTCAGCAGCAAACAGACACCGATACAGTTAGAGACTATCTGGTGAACATAGTGGAACATTTAGCAGCTAAGAGACAGATATTTCAGATATTTATTGGATTTTACATTCAGCAGGTGGACACAAACCCAACTGCAAAGGGATGATTGTGTCGCTATGTATCTGCTGGATGTGGAAATCAAAAATGTTAGCAACTTTTTAAAGTGAAAACATGTTTGGGTGTTTTTCGGGCTGTTGTGGACTTCAGACAAACCAAACTTCTCTACGCAGCCAGGAGCCATTATGTTAAAGGCTAAAAAAGTTTTTTACATTTAAGTATATAGAGTCTTGAATAAAAAAAGACTTAAACTCTGCAAGTTTCTATGTTATCACAGAGCGTCTTTAATATGCTAACTAAAAGACAAATAAAACAAAAAGTGTACCTTGAATATGACGGTGATTTTAATGATTTTTAATATTGTGTGTCTGCAGGAGGAAGGAGCCTCTCTGAGTTCAGTGCACCTCATCGGCGTGAGTCTGGGAGCTCACCTGGCAGGATTTGTAGGAGCAAACCTGAAGGGAAAGATCGGACGAATCACAGGTACATTTAAAAAAAAAAAAAAACATTGAAGATTGTGTCATTAAAACTTTTCTTGCAGGCTGAAAAGCAGCAGAGAAGCACAACTTACTTCCTTAAATTACAAACGCAAACAACTCTTGTAAAGTTCTGAATAAAGCATGTACTGGACATGCAAATTTGTTCTGGTTGAATTAAAGTTATTGTTAATTTTGCGGCGCTACTCACAACCTGCCAAATGAGGTTTACATTGGTGTAAGTAAAACTTAAATCTGCGTAGATACATCTTACGAAAACATCAGGAAAGCTGGGTTTGGTAACAAAATGTAAAGCTTATTAAGGTCCTGAGTTAAGCCTCCGTCCTCCTTCCCTGCAGGCCTGGACCCAGCCGGGCCGATGTTTACCAGCGCCACGCCAGAGGAGAGGCTGGACCCCTCAGACGCCATGTTTGTGGACGTGCTTCACACCGACATGAACTGTGAGCATCTGAATTACATTTACCGATAACTAAAGAGAGACACACAGAGGTTCTTCTTTTACATTGTCTGATTTTTCACACACACACACACACACACACACACACACACACACACACACACACACACACACAGTTATGTAAAAGATTTTAAAGTGGTATAAAATCTCAAGGCTCAACAGACCTATATCACCCCTGGCAACAGTAAGGATGGATACCCGAACCGAGCCGGGTTTAGACCGATATTTAGAAATGATGTGCTTTTTCCGACGTGTCACTTTTACAAAGTTTTGGGCGTTCTTTTTGACGTTTTTGGTGCTTTTTCATAGTTTTTGATGTCTTCTTCCGGTGTTTTTGACATTATTTTATAATTTTTTTTTTTTTCGCTTTTCCCAATGTTTTGTCATTTATTTATTTTTAACATCTTCGGCGCTTATTTCGACGTCCCGTATATTGTCTGATATAAAAAAAACTTTGAAAACGGGTCAAATTTGACCCGAGGACAACATGAGGGTTAATGCCTGTCGGGCTCGGGCCGGCTTCGGTTCCTGCTCTGTCGGACGCGGGCCGGGCTCGGACAGAAAAATGCGGCCCAATCCCCACTCTAGTCAACAGCTACAGCCCCTGTAATTTATTCGTAACACATCTTCAACTGTGTAATTCTGACTTAACAGTACAACCATTTTGTGCAAGATTTCAACAATACTCAATAAATATGAATTATTTTCTGTATGGTATATGCCTTCTGTCTTGGATAAGTCAATGATTAGCAGCAACACTGATTTTGATGTACTGCATCAAAATCAGTGTTGATCTACTCTGAACTTGGCCTAAATGTAGCAGCAGTGCCTCTAGTGGAAACCAGGACAATAGCATGAATTTTCCTCACAGGGCAGATCACTATCATTTTGAAGCCAAGGTTGCATAAGTGAAAGCCTGAAATAATAAAATGTATGATTTTAAGCTGTAATGGCCGTGTGATCAAAAAGTGTTTTATGAATGCACTTTAATGAGAACATTTTTGTCCATTAGGGTCTGAGTGACATTTTTAACATTTTAATATGTGAATTGTATTATTGAATCTGTGTATTTTTATTGGCAGCATTTGGACTGACAGGAGCTCATGGTCATATTGACTTCTACGCTAACGGTGGAAGTGACCAACCAGGGTGTCCCAAAACCATCTTCGCAGGTGAAAACACACACACACACACACACACACACACACACACACACACACACACACACACACACACACACACACACACACACACACACACATATATATACACAGACAGACACACACACACAGATATATATACACAGACAGACACACACACACACACACACACATATACACAGACAGACACACAAACACACATATACACACACACACACATGTACACACACACACACATACTTGACAAACACACACTCACTGCAGTTTTGTCTTTTGTCTCCGATAGGTAAATCTTATTTCGTGTGTGACCACCAGCGCTCTGTGTTTCTGTTCTTGTGCGCTCTGAACCGGACTTGCAGCCTCACGGGTTACCCCTGCTCGTCCTACAGCGACTTCCTGGAAGGCCGCTGTCTGCAGTGCGAGGCCTTTAAACCTGCTTCCTGTCCCGTGCTTGGTAGGTGGTGAAATGATGTTGAAAAGAGCTCTTTTACCGCAACCGACGGACGCTTAATGTCTGATCACACCTGTGTGGTCTCACCTGCAGGTTACGATGTCAGCCAGTGGAGGGAGACCCTGCTGCAGCTCGGACAGACCCAAGTCTTCTTCAGCACCACAGCCACACTGCCCTACAGGAGTGAGTCAAACACCTCAATCTCAGCAGAAAAACATCATTAGCATCACAGATTTACTGCAGCAGTAAGATTTACAAATACTGTAGAAGCAGTAACCTACATGAAGTCCAATCTGAGTCATCATCGGTGGTGGAATGTAACTAAGGACATTTACGTTTTATTTTAAGTACAAATTTCAGTTACTTGAACTTTGAGTCTTTCCTTTTCATGCCACTTTCTACTTCCACTCCACTACATTTGTCAGCTTTAGTTACTTGATTTTTACACACACAAAAAAAAATTAAAATACTCAACAGTTTATACAAGTACAGCTCCGGTAAAACAATTAGACAATTGACAGAAAATGAGTTACACAACAGATGAGTTATACAACTTTTCATGTTGGCCAACCATGAATAGTCAACCCATTGAAACAGGTTTTGACTAGGCGTACGATGAATAATATGTAATGCGGTTGTGCTTTTATGATTGCTATTTGATTTTGGTAGGGAATAATATTTTGTTTTTGCATCTTTATTAAAAAAATAAAAGAAATAATAATTATTACAGTGTGATTTTTGCGAGGATCTGTACCAAACAAAGATTTTTTTTCCTTTAGTCCGTGGGATACATATTCTGCCTTTAACAAATATTGTACCCCCCTGCGATTTGGATATTTCACTAGTCTATATTTGGATAAAATTGCAAATAATTGTGCAGCCCTAGTTTTGACCATTGACCAAAATCAAATTCCGACAGACAACCCCCCACTTGCCATGACAAAAAAAAAAGGGACATGCACACAACAATGAAACAGGTTTAACTTGCTGTAATGATTCTTCCTGTTCATAATGACCAGATGGATGGCCCTGAACAGAGGAATGATGACAGCAACAGTTCATTCAAATTACAAAAGCATTTTTTCTGCTGAGATTTCTATTTCTACTTACATTGGAGGTGAATTTGTGTCATTTCTTCTGGCAGAGCTGATCTACAGAGTGGACATGGTGACGTGGAACCAGTACCTCCGCTGGGGGATCGTCTTCATCCGGCTGCACAGTGGCAGAAACTTCACAGAGGTCCGACTAGACCAGTAAGTCTGGCAGTGAAACACCTGGAATACCAGTGTCACCTGCTAGGCCCTGATCACACGTGGCGTCTTTTTTAACAAGAAAAGGTCGACTAAGGCGCTTTTGTAGTTTAAAAAAGAAGCTGGCAGCGTTTTGGTCCAAAAAAGCAGCCAAGAGCGTCTTTTGTTACTATAACAACAGCTACTGCTACAGTATCCAAGAGTGCTATGTGGAGCGGTGCTGGACAAAACAAAGCAGTCGAGCGATCTAGAGAATGAACAGAGAGGCAGAGCGGAAAAGAAAAGTTGAACTTTTTTCAACTTCAAAAAGACGCTCTGAGCTGCAGAAACAAACGGCGGTGGTGGTGTTAAGGACTTTGTTAAAAACACAGTTTGCTCCACAGTGTTGGTGACTTCTGCCACTAAAAGTCTCAGAGGGATTGCTAGACTGGGAAAAGCTAGTTAGATGCGTGCACTCAATATTTACCACGCTCTTTTGCTTGCGATTTAACATGTAGTCATCCAAAACAAACAATGGGTATTAGAGCACGACCGATTAAGGATTTTTAAGGCCGATATCGATATATTTGGTGATTTAAAAATCCGATATTCCGATATATCGGCCGATATATATATACAAAAAATAATAATCCAGAAACGCGTAACAAAACATAAACAGATTTCCCTAACATTAGTTATTTGTAGTTATCTATGAGTCCTCACTAAAATAATATGATAATGCAGTTAAAAAATAAACTTGTTCGTTTGTCACAACAGAACATCAAAATATATTAAAGTTAAATAAAATATATATTAAAGATAAATAAAATGCATAAAAATACAAACTTAAGATATGAAACTTAAAGTCCTTTGAACAAAAACACAATAAAAAAAAAAAAAAATCAGTGTTGCCAACAGGGAGGCTGAGCGCCTTCTGGTGGACAAACTAGGCAACGCCAACACTCAGAACATGGTTCAAGGGTGTTTCGTCCGTTTTTATTTTATGTTTTAAATATTCATTTATCGGCCATTATAAATGCCGATACCGATAGTTAAAAAATGCCTAATATCGGCCTAATATCGGTCGGGCTCTAACGGGAATATTCTACATGACAACACATTCTATAAACTGTATGCTCATCCAGTGACAATCACCTGCACCTGTGCCGGAGAGCTCACCTATATTGCTGCCAAACATCATATTGACACACATAATTGTAATGGCTGTAACACATAGGATTATAATGTAAAACAGACGCTGGCAGCTTCAAAAAAGGACGCCAAGTGGGAACATTGCCTGAAAACATCTCCACCAAATGTTCTCCTCTCTGCTCGCAGGAAGCTCCTCCGGTTCGAGCAGTACACCTCCACGCGGCTGCTGGCCCAGTTCGATGACGATCTGCAGCAGGTCCAGAAGATCTCGATGCGCATCAACACCGGCAACGTGATCGGCCCGCGGTACAAAATCAGGCTGCTGCGAATACGCTTCACGCCGCTGGAGCGTCCTGAGAGGTCAGTCCTGAACCCGCGGTGCCGTAGGGCTGCAACTAACGATCTGTTGATTATTTTCTCGATTAATCGATTAGTTGTTTGGTCTATAAAATGGTGAAAAAAAAAAAATGGCCATCAGTTTCCCAAAGCCTGAGATGACGTCCTCAAATGTCATGTTTTGTCTCTCTCAAAGATATTCAGTTTACTGTCACAGAGGAGAGAAGAAACTAGAACATATATTACATTTAAGAAGCTGGAATCAGAGAATTTCTTTTTCATAAAAAAAATAACTCAAAAGTAATTTAACTGTTGACAACTGATTGATTAATCTTTGCAGCTCTACAGTGCTGTTTGTTAAAGCTTTAGCTGATTGTTTTAAGGTCAAGGTCAACTTTATTATCCACAAATAGGAAATTCACGTGGTCACCATTACACGCTCCATCGTTACACAGCCTACTGCATAACATTAAAAACATAAATACAAAACATTAAAAGACAGAAAAACAAGGACAAGACAGACAAGACAATACAAACATTGTGAAAACATAACAAGCATGTATTTAAAAGTTGAGTGTTGATATATACAGTACAGTATGCCCGTTTTTTACAAGTCTATTGTTGTGCAGTCTAATTGCTGTAGGCACAAAAGACTTGCTGTACCTTGTAGTCCTAATTTTCTTTTGCAGAAGTCTGCCACTTGACCTGTTGCTTCTTAAAAAATTCTGATGAAGAGGATGGGTTGAATCATTTAGAATTTGTTCTGTCTTTTTTAAACTAAGGTTATTGTACAGTTGAGCTACAGATACCTGATCAACTCCAATGATCTTACTGGCTGTTTTGACTATTCGTTGCAGTTTCTTTTGGTCCTTAATATACATGTTACCAAAGGCACAAATAAGGCCAAATGATAAGACACTCTGCAAGAGAGCTTTATAAAACATCTGAAGAATACAGCTATCTATTCTAAAATTATTGAGTTTCCTTTAAAAAAAACATCCTCTTCTGTAACTTTTTGCACTTGTTTTGTGCACATTCATTAAATGTCAGTTTATTGTCTATTTCAACACCCAAATATGTATATGTTGTAACCCGCTCTACCATTACACCATTTATATTTGAAGGAGGAACTATAATTCCCTTTTTATTGAAATCTATGATCATCTTCTTTGTTTTTTTCGCATTAACCACAAGGAAATTATCTGTACACCATTTAGTAAAACTAAATGCTGCACCTCCCTCTCAAAACCCTCTAGGGATGCAATAATAGACTTTACAAAACCTACTAATGCTGTATCATCAGCATATTTAAAATAAGTGTGGTCTGAGGAGGTTGCTTGGCAGTTATTGGTGTATAAGGTGTATAGAATAGGGGACAGAACGCACCCTTGTGGTGCCCCTGTGTTTATGGTTTTTAACGATGAGACACGAGTTGAATTTGACTTGTTGACTATGGTTCGTCAAAAAGTAAAAAATCCACCGAACTAATCTTGGGTTAACACCGAGGTGTACCAGTTTTTTTTAACCATCAGGTGGGGTCGGATTGTATTGAAGGCACTGCTGAAATCTATGAACACAATCTTGACAAGACTCTTTGCCTGTTCAAGGTGCTCATATATGTTGTTTGTCAGGGTCAGCAGTGCATCTTCTGCCCCTCTGTCTGCATGATATGCAAATTGGTTTGGGTCTAAAGATGGTGTGACCTCACATAAAAGCTGTTTCAGGATTATTTTTTTGGTACGGGCACGATTAGAAATACTGTTAATAATAATAATGTTCAGTGCACCGAGGCATGATAATTAAATGGCTAAAAGTGAATTAAACTCCACAAATGTAAGAGCTTTCTTGGTAGTTCACAAAACTGTTGTACCTTCAATTCTTTTGTAATTAATAAGTAAGATATCTGAGTACTTCCTCCACCACATAAGAGAAAGAAAAGCAGCAAACAGAGAGACTGGACCTAGATTAGGTTATCAATCAGTTATCAAAATAGTTTCAGATTAATTTCCTGTCAAAAGCCTCCATGAATAATGGACTAATTGTGTTCTTTCTTCCTCCCTGTCAGGCCTTTAATGTGCCGCTTTGACATCATCCTGGAGGAGAACATGGAGGTGGCGTTTCGTCCTTTACCCTGCAACTCTCGCCTTTGACTCCCCGACCGGACCCGCTTCTTCTTCTACGGAAACTCATCTAACTCAGCCGAACCCAGATGTCCCCTGGGTTCCGCAGGCTCTCCCGGCCCCCGGGGGGCCCCGCAGGAGGAGCCGCAGCCTCCTCACTGGACGATAAAGACGACCCGACTGGTGCTGTGGATTAAATCCTGGTTACTGGAAAACCTACACATGGTCACGTACGATTGAAGCCACCACGTCTGTCTCTGCTGGTGACGGGATTTTTGGAGAGCTGATACGAGTGGTAATCTGTGATCCGGTAACACAGCAACAAGATTTGTAACGAGATTAAGGAAAAAGCTGCTGCAGGACAGATGTCACGGTGAACTCAGTTCTCTTGATGTACAGTCTCTCTTCATCTCTGGCTGCATTTAACACAACCAAACCTATTTACATGTAACTGCAGAGAAACTCTCAGTATTCACTGTGTTCCTGTCGATGAAGGGATAGTTGAGGTCTGTTGAAGTGGGGTTGTATAAGATACTTATCTATTAGGGCTGGGTATCGCCAATGAGTTCCCGAATCGATTCCGATTCAAAAGGTCCCGATTCTGTTACATTTCTGATTTGATATCAATTAGGCTAGGAACATTTCAGTTTAAATACCAATATAGCTTAAATATAAAAGATTCTTGGAGATCTTCTGCTGTAATTTAAAATATTTTTTTACAATGCACCAGGTTTACATTAACAATTGATCCCCCAAAAGAATGTGTCTCTGGCTTTAAACAAGCTAGCGCAAACCACTGATTAGCTTAACGCTATGCTTTCGGGACCCTGGTAGAGTAAAAATAAATCGCTATTTTATACCACTAACAAGGCTCCAAATAGCACCACACTTCCACAGTAGAATAATGAGGGTCCCTACATGTAAACCGAAGCATTGAGAACTTAGTAAGTGTACAGACAGTTTATTAAAAAGATAGTTTAGAAAGACATTACCTTCCCGTATACAGCCAGGCGCCATCTTGGGAAAATAGTCATGACCAGTTGAACCACGAACGCCGTGCAACCAGTAACCAGTAACATAGCTCCAGCACGGCGTTCGTGGTTCGACTGGTCATGACTGTTTTCCCAAGATGGCGCCTGGCTGTATACGCGAAGGTAATGTATGGCGCCTGGCTGTATACGTGAAGGTACGGTCTTTCTAAACTATCTTTTTAATTACATTGTCTGTACACTTTCAAAGTTCTCAATGCTTCGGTTTACATGTAGGGACCCTCATTATGCTACCGTGGAAGTGTGGTGCTATTTTGAGTTAGTGGTGTAGAAATATTGATTTCTTTTTACTCTACCAGGGCCCCGAAAGCCAAGCGTTAGGCTAACCAGTGGTTCGTGCTAGCTTGTTTCAAGAATTGTATATGAAAACATATCCCAGAGAACGGTCGACTCGGTACGTTATTAACCCCTAGGTTCATTTTGCGCCGGAATTGTCCTTTAACAGGACTAACATGAAAGCCATTGAAAAGGCATATATAAAAAAGATTGATTTCAGAATTTTATCAATCTATATCAGATCACTTAAAGATCGATTTTAATCGGAAAATCAATTACTTTTAACCCAGCCCTATAATCCATAGTCAGTGTGTTAGCTACAGCAGATGGACGGTCGGTACGCCCCAAGTTTGGAGAAGCAGGCAGGAGTACTGACACATCAAAATCTATATCAGTTTCAGTGTGCTCTATATTTAGAGTATTTTCAGAGCTTCACCTTGCTGTCAGACGGCCCTTTACGACAGGGAACTGAAGCCATTATCTCTGCTCTCTTCTAAGCCACCTGACTCCTTTGACAAAAACATTCATCGACATCATTTTACCTCGCAGAACACGGGAGTTGCCGCTCTACCGCTGCCTCCATCGGTTAGTTTGATCGCGAGGTGAAATTACTGTTTACTGTTGGGAAGTTTGAGGTCCACAGCTGCAGCTGCTGCCCCGCGCCACCCGACTTCGGATAAGCGGACGAAGATGGATGAATTACTGTTTAGGAGTCTGGTGACTTTGAAGAGAGCAGAGATAACGGCTTCAGTTCCCCGTCGTAAAGGGCTGTCTGATGACAAGGTAAAAGGGTGAAAATATTTTTCTGCGTGCATCGTTGAACCAGGGGTGTTTCGACCACCGAAATCTGAACTCTCTCTCTCTTCATATCTATTATACGTATCCCTGAAAATACAGAATGTGAAAATGTATCAAAATAAGCTCGCTAAAGAGTTGTGAAATCTTTAAATGTTCTACTTTTGATCAGTTTCAGTGCAGTTACTAAGAAGCTTCTTTTCTCTGTGTGCCTTCTACCAGCAGTATTCAACCTTTTGGTTTTCATCTCTCCTCTACCAAAGCTTAAATGTCTTTCATCCTGCAAATATACTGTACTTTAAAAAGTCAGTTTCAAGAGAAGTAATCTGCCAGTAGGGTGGAGGGGTTGAGATTCAAGGCTGCGTGATGCTGCTATGATGTTTGTCCGCAGCAAAACCAGTTGTTATAAGCTGCTGTACTACGGTTAGTTCTGTATTAATGTTAGATTTTATTAATTGTGAGTTTTATTCTGAAAATAGTGGTAGCTAAGGAAGCGTTTGCAGTCTGTGAATTTGGGGACTTTTAGCTTTTTGAACAGTGTTGTAAAACTAATGAAAAATGTGTCAGTGTTGAATTATGTTTTTTATTATGTATTTTCACACTTGGTTTGAAATAAATTATTAATTTCAAAACATTTTTGTGAGGCGATTGAACTCAAAAGTTTAAGAACTAAATGCATGTTTATTTGTTCTAATTTTGCAATTGCTTCAAGGAATATATAAATAAGTAACTATAACTTATTTATTGTGCTTGAAGGCACATATTTTACCTCAGAAATCAGAAAAAACAAATCTCATTACAAAGTCCACTAACAAGGTTTTTCTGGAGCGTTCAGCCTCGTCTTGTGGCCTTCACTAGAGAATAAAGTTAACTCAGTTGTCACAGAGACATTTTAGTTGTACTCATCATGTGATGATCATGTTCTTTGAGCATGCTAATCAAACTGCTTACGGCCAATTAAACTTTACAAATACAGTGCTCAGCATAAGTGAATACACCCCTGCTAAAGCTGACTAAAAAGAGGAATAAAGCTAGTTATTTCATGGATCCAGGATAGTATGCATCCTGATAAAGTTCCCTTGGCCTTTGGAATTAAATTGGCATGCTTTTATTTCAGTGGGGCTATTTTAATTCCAAAGGCCAAGGGAACTTCAGCACAGGGAACTCAGGATGCATAGTATCCTGGATCCATGAAATAACTGGCCTTTAAAAATAAAAAAATCTGCCTGCCTCTATGGGAATTTAACATAGGGGTGTACTTACTTATGCCCCTTGTATTTTAAGGAAGAACATTTATTTATTTACGATACATTATTCATTCACAAAGAAAATTGGTGTCTGTAAAGATAGGATTTTGCCTTATTTTTTTAATTAAGGCATTAAGATCAATTTCCAAAAGATTATTTTTTATTTCTCTTTTTAGTCATTTAACATGGGTGTATTCACTTAGGCTGAGCACTGTATACAGCAAAAATGTTTTTCCGAAAGATTAAATATTTTAGTTTTCTTGTTAATTTACAAAGCTGTTTTTACCTCAGCAGCAGTTTTACATGTTTCCCCCACTTGAAATGTACATATGACTAATTTACACTTTAGTTACTTAGCTGCGGGAAAGAAATACAACCGACCTTTGTCATAGCAATTGTTTGATCAAATTGACTTCATACCGATAAGAAAACATCAATTTGTCTCACGTAACCGGAGAAACAAATAAACTGTAGTGTGAACGTGGCCGCAGAAATTATACGTTAAGAAAGACGGCTGCTCCGAAATTTTAATTTGCATCAACTTTACCAAATTAAGAACAGGGATCATTAAACATCTGTCGGATCAAGTGTATGTGGATCAGAATATGGTGTGAAACATGACCACATCTCGCCTTTTTCACAGAAGATATTTTGACATTTCAAAGTTAAGAAAGAACAGGTGGAGATAATAAGTGCGTTATCAGCTACGCCTGTGCTTTTGCAAAAATGTCTGCTGTCGGTCAGTAAGCTTTATGTATTTATGTCTTTGCAAACCCAGATTAACTCCCATTAAGCAACTCGTTTGACTTTAAAACACTACAATGACACAGACAAAATCAAAATGACTTATTTATTAAAAAACTGAAACACTGACATTAAGGGCTGGTTTGACGTTAAACTAAAATGTACAGGTATGATAAAACAAAAACTAAAAAAATCAAGATAACAGAACTAGTGATGCTTCACTTATAACGAGGCAGGATAATGTGTTAGTCATCTGGCAGGAAAAAGATAATTAAATGTACAATCACGGTATATTTAAGTACTGTAGCTTCACATGAGCGTAGTGTGTTTTAATTCATTTATCCAATATCTGCAGACATTTCAAATCAACATTAACCTGATAAATAGCGATCGTTTGATTTAAAAAACAAATCAAAACCACACATCAACATGACAAAGCGTGAAAATACAGACATCAATAACAGAAAACACACAAAAGAGCAAAGATGGAAGGACAGAACAGGTGTGAATAGAAGTTACAGAACGTGGACCAGCTGCAGGTATCAACGTTTCGCATTCAGTCTGCTGCCGCTCGCTGGCTAACACCAACAGAGCAATCTTCACAGTTTGATACAACGCCAACTTTGTGCTGTTGTTGGAAATAAACACAATTTGGCCCGAGACAAAAACAAAATCCTTTTAAATTAGTTTTTTTTTTTTTTTTAACGAACAGTGTTAAAAGTCAAACCAGCAGCGTCCAAACGGGATACCTTTCCAGTGTCCGATCACCAGTTAGGACCTACAGATAGTAAAGACAGAGAGATAGAGCAGAGGTCAGAGAAATCCAGTTCACAGGTAGAAACAATATATACCAAAAAAGAAAGGTTTAACGACCGGAATCTACCAGACCGAATGACAACGCAGATTTTAGTGGAACTTAAATGCATGCACTGCTCTCTGGGGCTCCGAAAATGGGCGTTACAGGCAACAGAAGCATCGCTGCACGGGACGCTAGTTGTTGAGAACCCTTCTGCGAACTAGTTCTTCTTCTTGTGAGTTAAGTGATTGTTATTATATGTTCAGTAAATTATTTAAAATTTGAATTTTGACCATATGGCCTTAGCAATGAAACAGAGTTACAGAACCAATCTGAGGGAAAGGAATCTAAAGAAAAATTAATTACTAATAAAATCAGTTTGTGCAACAATCTCAACAGTGAAACTAAAAGAAACGTTGAAAAACACAATTAAAGCAAATATGTTGAGTTAATACAGTGAAATGTGTTAATTCAGTTTTTGTTGTGTTGTTTTGTGACTGGTAAGGGGGAGAGGTGGAAGGGAAGAGTATGTTTTATTATTTAATTATTTGTTTTGTTAATGTTTGTGAAAGAGGGGCAGATTATACAAGTGAATTTAATATAATCTTTCTGATCCTTTTCTTTCAGGACTTGAAATGTTTGCATTCAGTTGTTTGTTTGAAAAATGAAATTAACTTATATAAATTAAAGAAATTAAAATTGAACAAGCCGTTCTTTAATGTTGTTTTGTGCTTTTCCTTTTTTTTTATCGATTCAGGCACCGTTTAGGCACCCACACCGTTTCAAAATGACCGTTTTATTACTGGTATTGGAAAAAACCCGAAGGATACCCAACCCTAGTGAATAGGGAGAAAGACGAGGTGAGAAGATGGGATTTGGATCAGCTCAGGTATGATTAGAAGCTGAACAGTGAGAATTAACTCCTTGAAACGTGTCGGGTCAAAAGTAAAAAGGAATTCCACTTCCCAACCGACCTCAACGTGAGGCCGCCAAGACAAAAGAGGCTGTTACACAACGGGAGTTTACCACAGAGTAAACCTGACTAAATGGGTCACGCTGAGCCTGAGAGAGTAGCTGCACGCAGGGAGGGACTGAGCCGCCAGCTGCCCGCCAAACGATGAATACTTTGGGCTGTGGCTGCAAAGTGGGGCTGCACTACATTAAAGAAATTCTCGGGCAACTAACGCTCATACCATTTTTGTCGATTAATCGATTAGTTGATTTAAATTACAGATCTATGAAACCGAGTTGTAATGCTGTAGACTACAATCTAACCCATAAAATATATATGATTATTCCTTCAGCGTGCTCACAGAAGACGAAAGAGGGAAATATCCATCTCTTTAGCTGCTAAATGCTCCACAATGTAATTGTAATTAACAGTAAAGTTGCAGCCGGACAGATAAACAATGATCTGAAACAATAACCTGGGGATAGGGCTGGGCATCGTTCAAAATCGATCCGGTGCCAATTTCGATTCCTCAGTTTCAATGCTGGTTCCTAGAGCTGGGCACTGAACGTCGATGCTTTTATGGCACCGGAAAAAATAATCCGATCCTATGAGGATCGAAAAATTATCAATCTTTCAGTGCCAAAAGCATCTGAACGCGTAAGCGAAAGCTTATCTGTCCTCTCTGCACACTGACAGAGCAGAGCTCCGACCGACCGTATTAATGGAGAGGCGAAAGCGGTCGCGGTGCTGTTGACGTTACACTTCCTCTTAGACAAGCAGGCACAACGGTGGTTTCTCTGCCCTGATGACTGACTGACAGGCTGAGGTTGTAAGGCAAGGCAACTTTAATAATGTTACTCTGAGCGAGCAGCGTTACCAGAATTTCTACATTTTGATAATTGTTTTGATTCACAATTAAGTTGGAAATTTGAAAGTTTTGTGTTTAATGGATTTTTGTTGATGTTGAAATGGATTTTTCGGTTCGTTAGGAACCGGCATCGAAACTGAGGTATCGAAATTGGCACCAGATCGAAAGGCTTTGAACGATACCCAGCCCTACCGGTTCCTAACAATACTTTTTCCGATACCATAGGCACCTCGCCGTGTGTGTGTGTGTGTGTGTGTGTGTGTGTGTGTGTGTGTGTGTGTGTGTGTGTTGCTGAGGCGTCGCTCGCTGGTTGAGCCAACCCCCTTTGTGCCTTCCCCTCAACAACCCCCGGCCCTAATGTGCCCTCTTCTGGGCACAGTAGGGCACAAACACTAGTTGCCCGTCAGCGGGGCGGATGTTTTGGCCTATACTAAAAGGAGTTGCTTTTTGACGCTTCCCTGATTGATTAGTTTTTAGAGACACACACGCCCTCCGTTGAGGAGAGACCCTCGCCCGGATCAGGGAACCTAGGGGCGAAGCAAGAAGCTAGACACACTACCCCAGACGTCCCCAAATCACGGGCTCTTGTCCCCCTTTGTATGAAAAGCACTGCCCGAAGGGGATCTTTACAACCAACGATTTTTCTTTAGTACTCACGGTCTTTGGCCGATCCTCCCAGGGTCACCGGAGGTCCCTTCCTTCTCAAGGACGCCCGCTTGCCCTCCTTGGTCGCCGGACTGAGAGAGGCGGTGCTCAGGGACTCTGACCGGGCCGTGCGCGTAGGGAATTGCACTCCCACTAGGAGATGACAGGTGGTCTGCGAGTCCAAGTCGATCCCCGCCGGGCCGCAACTCGCCACGGGCGGTTAAAGAGGAGTCTGACCTAACCCCTCGTGAGGGGAAACCCTCCCCGCTTGACAGCGGGTACAACGAGCCCAAAGAAATACGGCAGTGGCAAAGGTTTGGTCCCCTAGCTCAAGCCGAGCTCAGGTGGTTTTATTATCTTGTGACAAAAGCAGAAATTAAAAGCAAGTGGTCCTTTACAAAATAGAAATAGGGCCTCTGCTTAACAGAGGAATTTAAAGCCGCTTCTCTTTTTTCTTTCCTCCCTCCACTGCACCCAGTGAGTGCAGGGGACCACCCCTCTGGCTGTGAGAGGCAAAAATAAATCTTTCCCAATGCAGCAGAAGGCGCCAGGAAGAAGAAGAGAAGAGCGCTTCTTGGCAAAAACACTAATATTTATATACGAAAAAACATTTACTCCTCCCAAAGTTACCAAGGGGGATGTGCTTTATGTACTTTTTTGTCCTTGTAAGGTAATGTAAGAAATGCTCACAGACAACTTACAGTAAAAGGAAACTTAATGAGCCATACAGCATGTGTGATGTGTATAGCAGCACATGTGTTTCAGGATGTACACACACACACAGGGATGTGTGCCCCTACCAAGGTCTCTGTTCTCTGCCTGTACTCTCTTATCTCTGTCTGGCTGTTCTCCACTCCTTACAATTCTCAATGAAAGCTTTCTTTGTCATATAGTGCAGAAAGAGATCAGTATGTAAGCAAAAACAGATTAATATGTAAGCAAGACATATGTTTTTTTGGGGGTTTTCAAAACACACACCCACACTAAGCAATTATATAGGTATTCTGTTAATGCCAACAACGTTATATATGCTGTAAAGCAAGGAATGATATGGATTCTGCTATTTCTTTGTTTTGGGGTTTTCAATCGAACATTCGTTCAACATCCTCCCTTTAAAACACAAAACTAGCAGCGCTCAAATGTTATTATAGTCCAGAATTATTGCCAAGGGGTCCTGACTACGGTTCGTCAGAATCAGGAACGTGTTGCTGGTTGCGTTGAACACGTGCCAATGTTTATCAACAGGAATGCATTCCCCGTCCTCATTCGAGAAATCAGAATTCATCGTCTTCAGATGAGTGGAATTCTTGACGAAGTAATCCAGATTCTCCATGGAAGGTTCTACCGTCCATTTGTGTCGGAACCGTCCCAGTTTCACGTGTGTGAAATACTTCCACATATCCGGGTCACCAGTTGCATGCGGGTGAACCTTAGTTTTCTTGCGTTTTTCCCCCACTCGACCATACTGGTAGATCCTGAAGGCTGATTCCTCTGGTGTCTGAGGGTCAGGGGTCGGCACAGGGACAGGGGTCGCTTTTGGTTCCACCAATATCTGGGAGTTTGGGACCGGTGTAGGAACAGAGGTCCCCTCAGGTTCCTCCGGTTCAGTCGGAGTCCCTGTAGACACTTTGACAGGGATGGTAGAAGGGGTTTGAGTCTGACTATTCTCTCTTTTTGTGAACCCTTTACAGGCTCGGATCATAACCTCCCCAAGCACAACCTGTACACTGTGCCTGGCTCCCCGGGTTTTGACCTTAATCACCTCAGGGTAGGCCTGAATCATTCTAGTCTCCCTGAAGGCCAAAGCTTGGCACGGGGGATCCCTATCAAACAAATCCGGGGCCCTGTAGCACCTGTGGTACGTGTGAGGATCACATGTTGATGAAGCCTGAATTGGAGCCTTTGCAACAGCCCCCAGACATCCAACTGTGGTCACATCGTCCCACCGTTGCTCCGGTGGCCACGGTATCAACACATTGGTTGTAGAAAGTAAACCTAGCATTACCACTGCATTCAATCCCCGTTGTGGCCACTAACGGTTTCCTTGCTGTGGGCCTGGTTGCTCTAAGGCCTTGCCAGACTATTTCATAGCATTGGATCCCGCAGTGGACACAATGTCCGGGTATGTAATTCTCCCATTTCAAAATGCAATTAGATCGTTCATTGTTTTTACCCCCGTACTGGACTCATCTACAGCCGACTGACAGCAGAAATCGGTATCTAGGTTTTATTGTAGCCATCTTGGGTGTGTCTCTTTCTAAGCTGTAGTTGAGTAATATGCACTGGGTATTTATAACCCTTTAGTACCACTAGGTTGTTAGGTAGCTGAAATTGGACTACCCCCGCTCACTGAAGCTTTGATTTAACGCCTGCTTCAGTCTTCGTGTAATCTGAGTATATCCAGACCTCAACCCTGTCCTGAAAGACAGGAGAGGAATCAGTTACTTGTTTTGGTTTATAACCTGCCAGTTTCCCCTGGATTTACATATTCCTCCTGACCCTCCTCTGGGAGGAGTAGGTAGAAGGTAGATTCCCCATAGATGGGTAGGATGTCACTTATCTATCGTACTAGGTCGGTGGCAGTGACCCCCCTATCCCTTCCTTCCTCTGAGGTTAATTGAGATAAAGCCCTATAGCCTATCCCCTGTGCAGAGGTCAGACAATCAAGCGCCTGAAAGTTTCCTTTCTTACACGCCGGTTTAGCCTGTATCTCTGTGAGGTACTCCCTGCCTACCCAGACTACTAGCTGTTGTTCATAGTCCGGTAGAGGCTCCATTCTCATATGCGATTTGAGGAAAGCACGTATGTGCTGCTATTCTGAGGGCATCCCTCTGGCCCCCTCAGCATGTGCACTACGGTCCTGTGCCCAGCTTCCCCGTCTCCGGTTACGCTGGATATCTCCCTTTCTTGGCTTCCTGAAGCCGAGTAACCCCCAGATAGCCCTACGGCCCCTCTGAGGTCACTTGGGCTGTTCTTACTCAATCTGTCTGAACCACCTTGCTGTCTTCCTGGGGTTCCAGTCCGCTGGCTTGGGCTGTACCCGCCTGAGTCTCTGGAATTCCCTGGAAAGTACACGGTTACTGACCCTGCCGGACTGTACGACCGGGGCTCATGTCTGACGAAAGGGTCCGGGTAGATAGGGCCCGGGTCCACCAAGGCTCGCTCCATCATTCCCCTCTCACTTTCAGAACAGCACACCACCCATTCGTACCTCCGGTACTCCTTCAGCATTCTGGCTAGAGCACTTAGCCCAGCCTGCATCGGGTACTTGAATAACCCTGTGCCTAACAGGGTAATCACCCTGTAAGGGTGTCTAGCGAATGCTACACCATTATAGAGTATTATGTAAAGGTAGATTTCATCCTCTGGGTTGTAGAATTCTGACGCTAGCCTAGTCTGGTCTGACTTTGCGCTAAAGCAGCAGTGTACTACTTCCCCGTGTGTTCCTGTCGTGCTGTGCGCCTGACGTACTACGGTGCCATCAGGTAATGCCTGCGCTGGTACCCAGTCACATGACTGGGGGAAACGTTGCTTATGTGCTAATGCTACACCTCCCCCATGGTCCAACGCCCTATTCGCTGGGTTGAACCATGAGATTAGTTTTAGCTGACTAGGCCACGGGCCACAGTCTTGGATCCATCCACTGTAGTAACTGACTGACCCTGGCCCCATGTCTAGTAGACTTTCCGATATCCTAGCGGTGCCGCTTACGACTGGAGGGTTTTCCTCCGTGTCGGTTTCAAAGGTAGATTGTGCGCCAGGCACTGCAGTTGCCATGGCTCGAGGGGGTTTAATAGATACTTTGCGCTTATGGATTTCTCGTTCAACCAAAATTCCTCTACACTCCTTACCCCTCCTATTTTATATCTAGACGAACTTTCACGTTGCTTTCGGTTCGGTTTACCTACTTCACCTAACCAGTTAGTAATGGATAGGGCTTAGTCCTCAGTATCCCTGCTACTTCGAAGATTCCTCCCGCTAAGAGCCGGTACGCAGAGATCCGGGTGTGCCTACTTTTCCTAAAAGGCTGTAGCTCCTCTACTTACCCCCACCCAGTGGCGTAAATAGATTTGCACGGCGCGCTACTTTGAACTCTAGAGTATAAAACATTTGAACTCGAGATGTATGCCCCCTTAAGTTTGGACCTCTAGACTGTTATTAGACTGTATTTGGCTGCTAAGAATTAATCCGTTTTGACTCTTCTAGTTAAATTGGTGCTTAATTCGTCGCCCCTTAGCACTACAACGGTCCCATAAAAAATATATATATATATTTTATTATATTTTTATAAATAGAAAACTGTCCCATCTAATGTGGTCCCATCTGGGGTGCCATGTCGACCGGTGTGACAGTTGCTGAGGTGTCGCGTCGCTCGCTGGTTGAGCCAACCCCTTTGTGACTTCCACTCAGCAAGCCGCGGCCCTACTGTGCCATCTTCTGCCGTACAGGCAAACACCATTTGCCCGTCAGCAGGGCGGATGTTTTGGCCTATACTAAAAGGAGTTGCTTTTTGACGCTTCCCTGATTGATTAGTTTTTAGAGACACACACGCCCTCCGTTGAGGAGAGATCCTCCCCCGGATCAGGGAACCCAGGGGCGAGGCAAGAGGCTAGACACACTACCCCAGACGTCCCCAAATCACGGGCTCTTGTCCCCCTTTGTATGAAAAGCACTGCCCGAAGGGGATCTTTACAACCAACGATTTTTCTTTAGTACTCACGGTCTTGTTCTCTGCCTGTACTCTCTTATCTCTGTCTGGCTGTTCTGCTCCACTCCTTACAATTCTCAATGAAAGCTTTCTTTGTCATATAGTGCAGAAACAGATCAGTATGTAAGCAAAAACAGATATGTAAGCAAGATATATATTTTTTGGGGGGGGGGTTTCAAAACACACACTCTAAGCAATGATATAGGTATTCTGTTAATACTAACAACGTTATATATGCTGTAAAGCAAGGAATGATATGGATTCTGCTATTTCTTTGTTTTGGGGTTTTCAATTCGAACATTCGTTCAACAGTATGCAGAGAGGACAGATAAGCTTGTGCTTTTTTTCGGTGCCATGAAAGTATCGACGTTCGGTGCCCAGCCCTACCTGGGGATTCCACCGCCATGGTTTTGGAGCGTCACAGAAGCCGAGCGTCTTGCCTGCCCGACTTGCAGATTTTGTTGTTTTGGTTCATTTTTCCTGGATATTTGTGCTTCTACCATAAAAAGTCTACAAAGTAAATAGTTCCTTTAATTTAGTCCAGTTATGAACGACACAGATGAAAGATTTGTGGCCGTGTTTTAGTTGTTACAGTAGTGTAGTGACGCGATATACCATCGGGAGTCTTCACAGGGTGTTTATTTTGAAAACTGACCGGATGCCCTAGCACTTCCACTTCCTGTCTGGCCTGTTGAAAACCACGTGGCTCCCAAATTAAAACCTGCTTCTGGGACACGGTGCGTCGCAGCTTGCCTAATCACAAGCATTGTCTTGAGTGGCCGTGATTGCTTTTAGTATTACAAAGTTTGCAGGGGTGCCTAGTTACCTGCAGCGGTGTTGCGGTTGTTTGGTCGCCTCATTGGTCCGAGCTGGTTGACGGGGCGTGTGTTCCTGCGTTGGGAGGCAGCATTCAGCCTGTACGGAGCTCCTCTCCTTGGTCCCTAACGGAGGAGAGACAGGTTAAAGATTCACTTTGAGCTCTTAACACGTAGTCTCCATCAGATTAAAAGTTCTCTTTAATGCTCACCATGTTGCCCTCTCGTCTCCTGCTTTGCTCCTCTGGCCAGTTGGAGAATCCTTCGTCCTCCATCTGAGACATTTCATCCTTTTCCCTGTACGCTAACCCCGGCGCGCTGACAGAAACATGAACACAATGTACAGAAAGTTTAAGTTGGTATATCCTAAAAGAGAATACTTTACATGCCTGTTTTATTTGTACTGAGTAAATGTACTTTGTTGCTTTTCACCACTGATATGTAATCTTGATCTATCATCTTATATTAACAGTGTGTTAGTCTTCAGACACTTTGTAATATTTTCTGCTTTGTGAAATATCAGTTATTATAGTATTTAAAACTCAGAATATGGTAAGTTTGGTAATATTACTTGCTTAATGCAGGGTTTTCATGTTCAAATCTATCCAACTTCACATTCAAAGCACTCTGGAGGTTTATTACCACAATGTAAAGTCTGATAAATACCGACAGCAGGAAGAAAAAGGAGTTTAATCTCACCTGATTGGACCCAGGGGGCGCGGTGACATATTGTTCCCCGATATTGTGACTTTCACCCCCTCCAGCCTCTCCTGTCTCCTCCTCTCCAGGTCGTGCCTCAGGTCCCCCGGGTCTCGAACCGGCTGTCATCACATCATCAATAAAAAATAAATAAAAAACACCTATTCAGATGGAAATTTATCCGCAAAACCAATGAGGCCGTTTTATCAACGGTCTCTACGGTGTAGTGTTTTAGGATGCCAAATATTAGAGACGGAGTTTGTTTATGCACCTGCAAGGGTCCTAGTCTGGAGAACAGAGGCTCGTCGTCGTCAAGCAGCGAGTTCATGTTTAAGCTGAAGCCTCTGCAGAAGAAGACCATGTTTTTTTTACAACTTTACACATACAGTAATAATTATCACCTGAATGAATGCAGCACCTTTTAAAAACAAAACTACAAGATTAACACATTTCAAAACTACAAATGTAACAGTAAATAATGCAATTTAAAGTACAAAAAATACAGAATGACAAATCAAAATTAAACAATCAAAATCAAAACTAGGAGTAACATTACTAGTACAGTTCTGAACATGGGTTTAGGAACTAGAAGAACACCCAAGGATCACAGGCTCTTTTACTGAAAGACACTGGTCTCTTTTGACAACTTAGAAATTAGATAATAAGTCTGTATTTTACTCAAATTTACCGACATTATCCCTGACATATGATGTCAAGACTGCTCTTTATAATTGTCAATGCAGCCAATAGAACCCAGAATCAAAGAGATGCCAATTCCTACGGGACTAATATTATTACATAACCTGTGCATTTGGTGAAATATGGTCGGTAATTGGAATGGATGGAATTTTTACTTGACAATTTACAGACATGGCAGATTCGAACAGACAAGATCACAGACAACCTCTGTAATTATTACAAATTAGGGATTGACAAATTGATAGGCAAAAAAAACAACACTGATGCAGATAATCTACAAACTGTTCCTGTGCGAAAAGGGCTTAAGTTACTGTTGTAGCGCAGAACATTAACCCGTATTGTTATAAATCTTAATTTTGTACTTTTGATCTCCAAGTTTAAGAAAACTTTAATATTCTGCTCCGTCTGGACAGGATTATGAGGATATGATCATGCACTAACTACCATTAGAACCACTTCGATCACCAAAAACAACAAACACTATGCCCGTCTGTCACTTTTCAACGTACCGGTTTGAACTGAACCTCTCATCCAACGTCAGCTCCTCCGTGTCTGCTTCAGAGTAGCCGCCTTGTTGGGGCGCTGAGAATCGCTCATTCAGGGTGACCCCATCATTTCTGAAATACTGCTCTGTGAATTCAGAAAAGAAACACTTTAACAACCTAAATATGTCAAGTATTTGTGGTTTAATCACAATCCAACTGCATGCCAAGAAACACTTTTATGGTTTGTGTGTTTATCCAAATCTGAATTTCTTTTCACACAGTTTACAAAAAAAGCACAAATTTAATTCTGTAAAGCAGTGTAACATTTTATCAGGATGTGACCCACGGTAGAGCGTTTCACACATTGTAAAACAGGTTAATAACTGTGTACTGATCAGACATACTCTGCCAATTTCAATGCCAAAAATAATACGTTTAAATAATACGTTTTCAAACTGATTTCACTGCTGCAGGAAACAGCTGCTCTTGACATTCATTTTAAGATTTCAAAACTTCCTCCAGAGCCCCAGGAGAGTTCAGTGTATGAGCTAGTGCCACCCCTCTATTAAACTAGACTGCAATGTTATTTAGATGTAAACTTTGGCATAAATAAGTGAACAAGGCATTGATTTTTTTGACTTGTAACATGTTATGTTAGGGATCTTGAATCCAAATGGAGATTAAACTCTTATTTGTTCCCATTTATGGTATGTTTTATGGTCTTAAACACACAACATAGATGTGTGCGTGCTGTGCTGACCTTTGACTTGGTGCACCAGTGTGATGATTTCCTGGGCAAAAGTCCCAGTGTGCATGGCATTCTCCTGGTACGTCCCGGAGTGCTCCAGCATAGGCAGGAAGTCCAGACGCTGGCGACCCACGTTGACCAGGTCTAAAGAGAGCTGCCTGTCCGAGGAGTAGCACAGCGAGCTGCGGAGGAGATGAAAAAGAATGAAACCAAGCCAAGAGGTAAAACTGGTTGCCATTAGGATGAGCTCTTACCAGAAGATGCGTTTTATTTACCAGTTCTTACATTTTAACAACACATAGAAGCTGTTAGCTTAAACTGCCATTCATGCTTAGTTTCTACAGGAGGAAACACTGCATTACTCTAAAGTAATTTTACACTTGTTTCTGTTTTAGCGTTTTGAAAAGTTACCCAACTTGCTCTGTGTGGACGTTTAAGCATCCGGCACAAGGACTGATTTACTCCTTTTAAAAGTCTCTTTTCCACTTATTACTGTAGCTGGTAACAACTGTTTAAATTCCTGATAAACTGAATATATTGTACTCAGTTTGAGCATATATTTGCGTATTTTAGCCAAAATACATAGTTTAAAAAAAAGGACTGTCTCCATCACATCTGGGAAAAAAAAAGATAAATAAAATCTTTACCTTACCCAACAAACCTACCTTTACCTTTCATGAGTTCCACAACTGACAATGTTTACAATAACTATGTTGAATAAAAAAGGGGGATGTTCACCCCTGAAAGTACACAGAATCGTACAAATTCATAATCTTTTTATGAAGGTTTATGGAGGTTTAGAAAGGCTTAAAAAGGTAAAGCCAGAGGAGCCCAAGATACCCCCTCTCTTTTAAACAGACAGGTGAGTTCTAGGTTGGGTGAAAGTTCACACTTCTTTTCGCATTTGATCCATTAAATCTTCCATTTGGCATCTTTACTTGGGTTCTCACTTCAGCAGATATACATTCGGTGGACTCCAGTCATGTTGTTTGAATCCCCCATGGAAAACTTGACATTTTTAATCGCCCATCTTGTCCGATATAGATCTGTGATCTTTGTTCAAACTTGCCCCACAGTTCCTCCAGGATTTAACATTTCCTCTTTTACCTTTTGGAGCCACTTTTGAGCAGAATCTATTATGTTGTTCTTCATAATGTCGATTTCTCCTCTTCGCTGATGACACCTTACATTTCTCCATTGATCAGCATGGATAATTCATGACTTTAAAATATCTCTTTATCCGGTTTGATGCTGTGAGAGTTGACAGCTTCAATCACTCCATTTCACAGCACTTGCGTTTATGTTCCTGGCTTGAAGTTATGCTTTTTTCAGATTGACAATATTTATGTTTATGGCTTCAATTTCTGTGCACACAGCACTGATTACACTTCCTCCATCTTCCAGATACGTTGATGCATAGGTTCATGGCATTGATTTCTGATTTTTCCAGCACTGAAGATGCTGCAATTTCTCCTCCATCAACATTCATATTTATCTTCAAGGCTTCAATTTCATTTCTCCTTGTAACGGCACCGATCTTTTCTCAACTTCTTAGCATTGATTTTTTTGTTGAAGGCGTCAATTTCTCCTCCTTTCAAGAGGATTAATATTTATTCTCATGGCTTTTTTCTCTCCTTGTGATGGCCCCGATGAGGCTGCAATCCATTGGTTGAATCCATATCCATTCATCATCATGATAGTAATGTTCATGGCTTTAATTTCTCAATGTATCTGTATTGGGGACATCCATGTTCCTGGCCTCATCTTCTCCTTGCAACCACATTAATGATGCTTTGATTTCTCCTTTAACAGTATTGATGTTGACATTCAAACTTTCTTCTTTAAACAATGTGTATTCATTCTTAAATCAGTAAAGTATGGCTGGGGCTGTCAGGTTTGTCTTCTTTACCAGCTTCTCTGACAAGAAACTGAGATCCACAGCTCAAATTCTTCGACTAAAAACAGCTGTAGGTGTGTTTGTTCATCCATCAATCCCTGTGGCAAGAACAGTAAAGAAAAATAAGACTCCATGTTTGTCTGAACTTGAATGAGTCTCAGCATTCGCATCGTGGACATGCTTTGAAAACTCTTACCACAATAACACCTCAAACACAGTTCAGTATTTGGCCAATTAAGGCAGAAGTTCATCTTATTAAAGCCACAGGCACACTTCCGATATTCCCGCTCATCCACAAGTAGTGGGAAATCGTGCCAGAACATTCCTCCCACTGATCGTGTGCAGGTTTCCAAACCTCAGATTTGGCATTTGGAGAAACGGCTCCTGTCAAGCTAAAAAATGCTCTCAACTTCCTGTGAAATATCTTCATTCATGTTGTTTAAATATTCCAAACATTTCCCCCCGTTCATCGCAGAGCACTCAGATTACTTTCTTCTTTTAACGAGGTCTTTCTCTGGTGGGCTCAAGTGATATTGCTTCACCACAAGGCAAGCAATGTTGCTTAATTGCTAAAGGTTTGCACTTCTTTAAATCTTTATTTGTCTTCTGTCAACGGTTTGACTTCCAAGGGACTTCTTTTCAGGAAACAGACCTGTCCTTCAGTTTCAGTATTGCTTGGTTTATACTTCCTGGTCCTGCTTCACAGACCGCAACTGAAATGTCTTCAAAGAATTCAGAGAATCATAAACGACAACTGTGGACCTCAGCTCAACCAGAGGCAACATGTGTAGCATCATTAAGGAGGTGGTTAAAACACAAATGTGCATTATAGAGATCGTCACATTTAGAGAGCTTTAACATATAATGGCCTTTTCCATTTTCAGTCCAAAACAATCCAAATCTTTGCGTGATGTCTTACCAAGACAACCTAACTGAGTGATGACATACTGCAACAACCCTTCAAACATACTTCTCTATAACAATGTAAGATAATGTTTGCAGGGTGTGTCCTTTCACAGCTGCTTTTAGGAAAGCAAGAGAGCAACAAAGAACCAACGTCTGGTTCTGATCCTTTTCAATATGGTCTTTGAGACGTTTCTTGCTCCGGAGAAGTCCACAGCGTCTGTGTGATGGTCCACTTCTGCCGCCAAACCCCTCTTCACTCATACCAGCATGATTTCAAAGTCTTGCTTCTTCTGTGATTTGCCGTGGTGTGTGGCCATTTCTGAATCCTGTTAGAACCACCTTTCATGCGTTGCCTCTTCAATCTGCCTCCAGGCTTGCTGAGATTAAAGGCAAAAATACGGAGTACATTTGATGACAACATGCTCACTCACTAGCTCTTCTGCTAGCCATCATCACCCCCCTTCCCTTTATTTACTTTAATATGTCTAAATGAGCTTCAATAATTGTTTTTTTGACAGATTTTCAATTCAGTCATTCTTTTGATTTTGGAGGGGTTTTGCGCTCCTGTTTCTTGCTTACCAGATCCTTCCATCTCATCAGTGCATTTGCATAAAGGTAATGTGAGAGTTGATGACCAGTTAAAGTTCCCAGCTGGTGAGTGTCTCCTGTTATTTGTGTAGAATTATGAAGGAATGATTAGCAAATATTGCCAGCTTGTTTATACTGTAACATGGTCACTTTCCCAAAGACAACCCCCAAGCCTCGTCAGAAATGTTGAACTGGGGTTTTCATTTCTTCAGGAGGTGTTAGCCTTTCCCTGGCTCTATGCGCATCTTCCTGGTGTCAATCCATACATTTTCATGTGAGGGTGACTCCGTTTCAGATGAAAGTGTGTTGTTAGAAACTTCTGAGAGGCATCCTGGTCGTAAGATGCAACAGCTAATCTGGTAGATAATGGTTAGCAGTGCCTTACAGTATCCATGTCCAGGGAACACATTTTAAGCAGATGTACAAACTGCAACACAACACAATCCAGTTCAATGACGATGTATGTTGTGTGCCGTCATTTTCAACAAGCCTCCACTCTCCAAGTGGCTGTTTCTTTCTTCCTTGTTCCTTCAGCAACTTTCCATGATTTCAGAAAGAGAAGTGTGAACTTTACCCTCTCACCCTTAATAATTTTCTTAAAAAAACAATATATATTCTACCTGTTTTTGTTTACGGGTCGGCTCATGTCGACTTTGATGGTTAGCGTTTCCTCCGTTACAACCATCATGTTGTTGGTCTTCTGATCGTTCCATGCTCGCTCCCTCTGACGGGGCATTTTAGGGTCTAAGTCATCCCTGTGTAGGTGCCGGTCCAAACTTCCAGGCCTTTGAGGTTCCCACTGTTGAAGTCTGTCTTCTTCTGCCCAGTCAGGCTCCCCTTCGATTGGATCCTCGTAAGAATCTTCCCTGAAGGCTCGGTACCCTGGTCTTTGCTCTTCTTCAGGAAGATCTTGGTATCCTTGGGAGGACTGCTGTAAGCGTGGTTGATTTCTGGGCGGTCCAGTCCTTCCACCCTGGCTGCGATTGAACTGCCCTCTCCCTGGGCGAACACCACCCCTCCCCCTGTGGTTCACAGGACCATCCCGGTTACCATATCTCACAGGGTTTGGTCTATCTTGAGGCGCAGAGTTCCTCCTAGTTTCATGATAGTTGGAGTCTCCCCATTTATCTTGAAAATGGCGTCCTCTTGCGTCTTCCCGATCCTCCAACCTGCTGTCCAACGCCCTGAAACGCTCCGGAGAGGAGCCCATTGGACGAGGACTCCTCTGTCGAATAAAGTCAGGCGCAAGGTCTTCGCGATCGCCAAATTGTTCCCAACGTGACGGCTCTCTGCTGCCTGTGATGCCATGATCGTGTTCAATGACGAGTGGTCCCGAGCGGCGAACGTCTCCACGGGGGAAGCTCCCCTGAGTGTCTCCTCCAAACCTATCTCTGGGTGTGTCCACTGAGTAACGCGGTTGCCCAAAGTCCTCCTCATTCCTGTACCTGTGACAGCATAAGAGGAGGTGACATGGTTCAACAATTATTCATGCTTATTATACAACTTCACATCTGGTTTTAAATGTACACTTTAAATTAGCTTTTGAGTTATGCCACAGCCTAAACTAAATATCTGATTTGCTTATAACAACAAGTTTTAAAATCACTTTTGCCTTTAAAGCTGCTGTTTTAATTAACAACTAGAATGTGTTCAACATAAGACATGCAGAAATTTTAAAGAATCTGAAGAAGTTGCACAGAAAGACAACTTTAAGCCATGCAGACTACTAGTTAAACTAGTATTATGTTTTATGGAAAATAAGTTGTAATGACAAACAGCGAGCAATTATATTCTAAAAGAAAATTAGAAAGATGGGAATCCTCTGCATTCTTCGCTTCCTTGCGACAGTGCTGCAAAGCATTTTGCTTAAAATTTACCCAAGGTGAATGGCGTCATCCATTTGTCTTCTTTGCCTTTTAAAGGGGGGGGTCCTCTCGTGATGTGAATCCTCTCTTCGTCTGTCTCTAATAGGACCCTGTGTGCTCCTCCTTCCTCTTTCCCTACCTGTGCCCCCTCTTTGGTCATCCAACCTCGCATTGGGACTTTGGTCTCTGAACCTCCCTCGACCCCTGCCCTGCTCCTCTCTCTTCCAGCCTATCCCCGCCTCTCTCTGCTGGTGGTCTGAGTGAGACTTCGGTGTCGGCGGCAATCTTTCCCTAGATATCCTCAGAGGCGACTGGGGCAACCTCGCTCTGTTTTCAAAACGCTGGAAGAGTTCTTTAAACCCTTCTCTGCGTCTATCTCCCCCAACTTCTCCATCACGCAGCGGGGAAAGCCTGCGGTCATCATCAAAGCCCATCACATCAAGATGGGGCGATGGTGGCCTTCTGCGATAAAATTCCTCTTGGTTTGGGTGGCGATGATGCACAAACTCATGGTCATCTGGGAAAGGAGGGGATCTTCTCTGGCCTTCAGGGTACATGTCTTCCCTGGAGTAGTCCCAGTGTTCTTCAGGATCTCCTCTAGGGCGGTGGCTCCTGTCCGACGGATTCCCATCCAGTTCTGCAAGGACTTTATGAGGATCAAAGTCTGGTTCCTCCCATGGGAACCTTCTGGAAAAGTAAATAATGAAAAGAAAAAAAACTCACATCACCACAGGAATCAATAAATCAGCATTCACATTGATACTCCGATCTTGTGAGACACAAATATAAAAACTGGCGATGCATTTACCTGTAACTTGGCGATCCGGGCCGTGGTCTTGACATTTTGCCAACCTTTAAGGAAAAGAGTTTTTTGTTTCAAAATTAAAGCTGCAGGAAAAATATAACACACCACAGTACAGGCTAGGGCTGTGCAATTAATTGAATTTCGATTTCACTTTCGATTTTGGCTCCCAATGATCACCAAAATAGTATAATCGAGAAATTATTTTGCCATGTTCTGTTTTGCAAGAACACTCATTTTGTCTTGTGTTCTGAACATTGACATATATATAATGGACCAATAGACCCCGTTGCTCTGGACGGAGACCAGTGAAGGCTATTAGAAGCACTTTTCCGGTGATGGCCAGCTTTACTGCGCAGCCTCCAACTGACAGAGACAACGTAAATGTGACGTGAGCAACCTGTCTGAAAGTGTGAAGTGTTCTGGTAGATGTGCCGAGAGAAATCTCAATCATTCCCAATCTTACAGAGATGGAGAGTGTAGGTATATGTAAGGAGATAACATGGGCACAGGCTAATTATTGCTAACTAACATGCTAGTTAACATTAGTAATTAAACCTAAACAGCTAACGTAAGTCGAAACTGCCTGCAAGTTTCTCCTGTACTATACGGTAATTCCTCTACTGTGCGACAGTAAGTCTCGTGGTTATGACCCAATCGTTAGCCTATTTTTATAAAAACGTCTGCTACGGAGCCATAACGTGAGGTACAAGGTAATGGAGCCTTTTATACATTGTTGTGTTTCTTTAGAACTAAACAATGGACAAATCGAGTCTTTAAACACTTCGGATGTAAAGTTATTCTCAGTCAAGTGACATAAAAAAAAAATGGCGGTAAGCGGAATGCTAACAGGAGGTGATGGCCAGTTAGCAACAAAATGGCGCCATGATGGCTCGAGTTCTGAAGCGAAGCTTACCCCCTTGGTTCTGAATGACACACGCATGCGCACATCCGCCCCTCCCGAAGCCAGTCAGGGAGACAAGTCCCAATACATCAATGTGCAAGTCGTGTGCATATCATCCGCTGGAAATTAAAAACTCAGCGCGAGTAAAGATGGCAGCAGCGTTTGGTGAGCAAAAGAAGGCAAAACCTACTCAGTTGTCTGGGAACAGCTAACGTTAGCTAACCCCTGCGGTCCCTCTGCCTTTGCCCCCCCCCCCACTGTAGTATACTGTCTAGAGACGTTGTATTCCCCCGATACGCTGTATTCAATTACTGTTTAAAATAGGGCTGGGCGATAAAACGATAACGATATGTATCGCGATAGACACGTAATCAATATCAATAGAAAATGCGTTCGATAAAACGTTCGATAACTTGTTTTTCTTCTTCGGAAGAAACCAGAAGTTGCGAAGCAAGTTTGGTTGCATGAATAAAGGCACTCACTCTCTGGTAACCTAGCAACGTAGGGAGTGACACGCTAACAGCCAATCATGTAACAGTATCATGTTTGGTTGCGCCACATCGCTGTCTCGTGTTGGATTCTACAATAACAGAACCGGCGGCGTGGAGCGATAAGTGGAAAGTGAGTGCCGCAGCGAGCGAGGAAATTGTTGATAAAACAGGAAAAGTCAGTATGGCAGTTTTGGGGATTTTATAAGTCTGACCGTCGTCCCCACCAAGACTACCGCAAACTTGTTTTACCACCTTAGCCGCGCTCACACTTTGGAGCACAGCCGTATTCGCCAGCAACGTCCAACAACATCTGCAGCTGCTACACCGCACAAGCAGCAGACCGCCATGGAGAGGTACTCTGCATCAGCGCCTTACTAAACGCTACAAAGAAATAACGGAGGCAGACGTGCTGAGCACTGTCCAGAAGCCAGGTTACCAACCTAGCACTAAACCTGCAGAAAATAGTTCTTCTCAGGTTTCAGGTTTCTCTATGTTTATATTTAACACTTTGCACCATTTTATTACACCTTATTAAGCAATTCTTACTTATTCTTTCTTCACTGTGATTTTAGACTTATGTTTACATTTTAATTATTTGAGTGATTTCCATGGTTGTGTTGACATTTCTGCTTTTATAACTGAGGGGATTAAAATCAGAGGAAGGTTAAGTTTAAAATAAAAATGTTTAAATTTAATATATTTTTCTCCTGGTCCTTATTTTAAATAGGTCATAAAAAATATCAATAATTATCGATATCGACCGATATGAAACACTTATATCGTGATACAGTTTTCAGCCATATCGTCCAGCCCTAGTTTAAAACTTTTTCCAGCTTAGTGGGGGTGCATAGGCATACTGCTCAAAAACATGAAAAAACAGTAATGTTCCCTCAGCATTTAGTTTTGTTGTTAAACTGTATGTAAATGAGCAGGGACGTTAAATCACCCGTTTCACATAAAGTTACTCTAAGGTACCGTCTATGTGCTGGATTTTTCCAAAGGTTAGCTAGCAAATAAGCCCGCTGACAGCGACATTATTGTTATATAATGTTTTTTGGCACAATGTTTCGTAATGACAGTAGTAGTGGTCATAGTGAGTGAACATGTGATGTGAGATGCACATTGTGTTACGTCTGTGGAACTGTTCATTAGCTGTGTAACGTTATGTGTGATATCTGTAATGCTGAACCGACTCACAGTAGTAAAACAGATTTTATTCTGATCCAAAGACTCTTTCTGTGAGATAAAGGACACTAACAGATTATACCCTGGACACTATCCATTATATCCAAATGTTAATGAGTAATCGTGTTAAATAATCGTGATTTCAATATTGACCAAAATAATCGTAATTATTATTTTTTCCATAATCGAGCAGCCCTAGCATTCTCGCCCAGAAAAACTTTGAGCCTCAAACACTTAATTTCCTGCATGCTGGTGAATTTTTATGCACCAATTGTTGCTCTGTTTTACCTTTCCCTGCGCACTTAGGCAGCAAAGTAACACCACAAGACTTTACCAGCACCTCAAACGTCATCACAAAGTGCAATATGATGAAGCAGTACAAGGCAAGAGGTCTGAAAAGATGTTTCAATTAGCCTATTTAGAGCCATGTTCACGGCCATATTCAGCACAGAGCATTAAACTTCTATTTTTGGTAACCTATTTGAATGGCCAATTGAATGTTAATTCTATAAAAAGGTAAGCAGTTAAAGAGCGTGCTAAGAAATCATTCTGTTTTTGATAGTGTACTTAATTGGCAATTTACAAACTCCATTTCTCTAGAAACTGAAGCTGTAGCTGCAGCATGTTGACATGTTTTAATTATGTAAAGACATGTTCAAAGAGTTCAGATAGAGCCGGTATCAGGGCCATATTTAGTTCAATATGTTAGGTCACTATTTTTGGCCAGTGTTTACTTTATTCTCTTTATTCATTGAAGCCTCTATGTTTACAGGCTTGTTGTGATGCACAATGTGCTATAGGTGCCAAAAAAAATCTATGTTTGGTACTGCCAATTTGTTTTGTCATAGTTCATGTGTGCAATAAACCTTACACATTGTAAGAAAAAATCGTGATATCAATTCTAAGCTAAAAAATCGTGATTCATATTTTTCCCTGAATCGTGCAGGCCTACTGTTGTCTCTAATATTACTCGTTGAAATGAATGTACATAAAGAAGGGCTGTGCGTTAATATTACAGTTTCTGCTGAATTATATCATGATATTAACTAATCTTATTGTTGTGAAAGTTATTTATTGTGTTTTTGAGTTAGCTTTCATTAAATAACGACTTTTAAGTTGTTTGAGTTTTGAAAGTCTCATAATACATCAAGATGAAACCCACTTCACTAGTTTGTCATACTGTTAGCAATATCATATTACTGGTATAAAATATGCTTATAAATATTGTGATCATTGATTTTAATCATATTGCCAAGTTCTGCCTTAATATTATTGCAGAGCTGCACTTGTTTTAGCTACTGTAGGTGAACCTAATAAACTGGTAATTGAATGCATGACAGGGAGTCTTTCAGATTCACATTAATCTGCAGTTTATAGCTGCACAAAATTAATATTAGATGCAGCTTGAACCGAGTTTCTTTAATTGGTGGCTCTGATTTAGATGGTAATACTATAACCAAAGATAATTTATTAGCGTGATTCTCACTTGCAATGACAAGTCATGTCAAATACTAAGTATATTTTTGAATGTGTACCGTTACAAACTATCATTACAACTCGGATCCCTAATCTTAGCTTTGTAGCCGCCTTGAGTGAGCACACTAACGTTAGCTAACTTTAGCTAGCTACAAGCTCTGCTGAGTTTATGGGAATGGTTTAACTGATAGTGCGATAGCCCATGGTGAGTATTATAATATAATATATTCCCCAAACCGTCAAAACATAACCAAATTGTCCAAGCAAAACAGATTTACCTAACGTATAGCTAACTGGCTGCCGTTAAAGCTAACTAGCAGGTAGCTAAGGTTACGAAGTTGTCTTACCTTCGTCCTCGACACGCGCCAGGCTACCGCGACTAACGTTAGCGGAAGCAATGACAACCACACCAAAACAAAACCTGCAATATAACCGTTTGTAATTTTACAATAAAGCCCTATTTATTACAAGATATAACCCAACGCTAGCTAAATACGCTGCGCTCGTCTTTAACATCTGCAAGAAAATGGCTGTTGACGCCGCGCTGTGATCCGAACAGAACTTCCGCCACGGTCTTTTCAGAATAAAAGTAATTTAGTTTTTTTTTTTCTCCACAATTTGAAATGTCAAAACAAACGTAACATAATGTACAGTGTAGGGAGGTACAGAAAACCCATGGGGCTTAGTTGGAGCCTCCACCTAAATAATGTTAAAATGTCTCAATATTGTAAAGAACACAAAATTAACATACAGAAAATATTATAACTACATCATAGTGATGGAAAATTATAAGAACAAAATAAGAACAATAACAGTACCAAAAATGTAAACAGAAAATATGAGTGTTAGATGTGAATATAAATAAAACAAAAAAGAAAGCAGTTATCTCTTTGTTTATGTTATGTTTATATGACTTTAAAGTATCTATCTATCTATCTATCTATCTATCATCTATATTTCTGTCTGTCTATGTGCCTGCCTGTCTGTCTGTTTGCCTGTTTGTGTGATATACTGTACAATAGTTTGTAATTTGTGTACTATGGTTATTTGCCAACATGTAACATAAAACAATGCATTAAGACTATCTGTGTGTTCAGATAACAGATCCTACAGTCAGTATGTAAGACTATTTCCACCAGTAAAAAAAAAAGGATAAAAAGTTGTGAATGATAGAAATAAAACATTATGACTTAAAGCTCATCATCTTGACATAGTAAGTAAAATGTTTGACTTATGTCATAAGTTTGATATAACATTTGTTCTCATTTTCTTTTCCTGGCTGAAAGAGGTATATGTTCCCTGGGAAACGTTAATAATGACTAAAGTTGGGTTTTATGAAGACCTTCGGCTCAAACATTGACAACAATGGACTTTAAAGAGCTTTTAGAGTCCCAACACTGGCTGTCCAGAACCACCAAAGTAGTATGATCAGTAATCAATAGATTACCTTCAATTAAATACCTGACATTGGCTCTTACAGTAATGGCGAACTAACAGGTTTGTTTTATTTTGAAAGATGAAAGGCTAAACAGGAAGTTGTGTTCTGTTCCTAATAATTTGTGATTTTCCAGTCAATATAATAAATGATATCTGATATATTCAGAGCAATATACATCTGTGTAGGAATCTCAAGTAAAAATAAATTATTCACTTCAATTTTGGCAGATCAGTTTTAATTTCGGTGCAGCGTAAATTGAACACACAGTGAGATAAAATGGTAAATAAAAGTGGCTGCATTAGCCCTACACTACATTTGTCATTTCATAAGTCACTTGTTATGAATGTCAAAGATTAAACATCTTATACAGTTTTGAATCATTCTAACATTTCCCTTCGTTTCATATCCTCAACCCAAAACATTTATTTATTTATCCAGCTCACTGACACAAATGACTTGATGAAGTTTATTGTTCTTTTTCAGCAGTTATCCATGCACCACATCTACAATGATATATTCCACCAAGCTGCAGTGTCACAGTAATATTAGGATAAACATTATGTCCTTTATTTTTTACTTCATATACAAGGGAACCCCCGGAGACCCTCTTACGATGAGCTTCGGCAGAATCTGGAGGAATAAGGAGCTAACATGGAGAGAGGGAAGCCGGCAGGTGAGTAAAAACATAAAACAAGTGCTGAACGTTGCAGCAGTGATTGAGAACACTTTTCCCCTCTCAATGTGGCACCTTGGAGGAGCAGTAGAGCCACCTTTCCCCAACCTGGATCAAACTTTGATTCCTTTTCAACAATCCCCACCCACCCAGAAAGTCCCTGCGACTGAGATCATACTTTCAGCCATGCTCGCATTAGCATACAGGCGCAGAAATAAGCTGTGGGCCCGTTACGACTCCGCTCCAGCATCATTACCACCAGCTTACTTGCCACCTTCAGGTGAACAAGTTAAACAGATTTATATAGAAATATGCATCCATTGCGCGCAACAAAGGTGTTAAATTGTAGACTGACTATTGACAGTATTATTTCTGGAAATTTGGAAGGTTTATAATGGCATGAAGAGGCGTTTTATTATACTACACTTTGTATTTTTTTTAAGGCTGATTCAAAAATGTTTTGTTTTGAGGCAGAACAATTGCATTCATTGAATTCAAAAACTAAATGTAGTATTATTCCCCAGAATTACATACCTGTCACCATAATATAATTGAGCAGTTAAATATACAGAATGTGATTTTCCAAATCACATTTCTTTTTTACGTTTTTAGGCTAAATAAACTCAAAGCATTACATTGGAAAAACTAAAAGTGTTTTTCACCAGAAGGACATATCAGGCACCAAAACATAATGCAGGGAGGTCAAATTTAAAGAAATCCAACTGAATATTTGAATAGATAAAATAGAATGTGATTTTCCTTAAATACTCAAAAAAAATGTACAGAGTTTGGTTGGTGGCCGGTCCTAATAGAAAAGGAATTTAGTTTACTCCACCAGAATGATAAACCTGACACCAGACCATAAAGGATGGATATATAATTTAGAATAAATATAATTCAACAGTTGAACAAATAGAAAATGGTTTTCCCTAAATACACAGAAAATTGTAAAGAGTTTGGTTAGTGACTGGCCAATTTTGTTTAAGGTGGGTGGTGTTTGGCTGGGGATAGTTTGGACTTATTACCTCAGTATTTATACAATCCTGGCTAAGGCCCTGATCATCCACACAGTAAACCTGCGGTTTTTGTGGCCCTTGAGAGTCTGTGTTCCTTGGGAAGTCGCATGCTTTGTCCTCGCATATTTGCAATTGTATCCCCTCACATCCTTCTGACGTGCCTGATTAGGTGAAGCAATCAACACAGACTTGCTCAAAGAATATTTGTAGTTCTTATTACCGTTCCTTCCAAGATATTTTGGTGGAAAAGAGCAAAAGTGCACATGCTGGACGAGCCACAGGAAAAGCACAGAAGACGGGCTGTTTTGACTGCACAGAGGTTTAAGGCCTCAGAGGTGATGAGCTGTTTAAACACCAGACTCTGTTCTGAATTGGTGAGGTATATTTGAGTTGGTGGGGGGGAGTGAGCTGAGGTGGAGATAGAAGCGTCTTCAGAGCAGTGAAACACACAACTACTGTAAGTGCACACTATAAACTGCAGCTAGCGTGGTTACAGTCAGTGCCGGACAAATACACAACACACTGTGTCAACATTTTCCCGACCTGCAGATAAAAATACAGGACATGGACATATTATTTTTTTTCATGTCCTCGCTGTGGATTGTTGCACCTCCACAAAACGTCCACCGATCAAGTGACGAGCAGCAGAAAAACCAAAGCGACAGGCTAAGTGTTACGCGTAATCAGCGGGGTTATAATATCAGTCGGTGATGGGTTTTTTTTTTCTCCAGCGTCAGGGCGGCAGGAAATCTACAGCAGACTGTTTTTATTTATAGAAGTAGGTGTCGCTGTCAGCGGTAGAGCAGGTCAGAGGTGAGCTAAACACACAGGAACCATCAGAAACACTGACAGAAAGAGAGAAACTGCCACACACTGTTCAAGTACACGGCTACAACCATTAACAGCTCAACTAGCTAGTCCTTACTGAAGATGCTACACAGGATTCACACCACAGTGTGTGTTTTACGGCTTCCCCTCCAGATAAACTGCTACAGAGCCGCTCCCCGACTCCTCCACCCAGTCGGATTTATTTACAGAGTTTTACAAAAGCAAGGATGAGAGACTAAAGCGGGAGATAACTTGAGTGATATTTTGCGGCAGTGCAGCTGGGCAATGCCGCCTCCAACGGGAACAGACGTGGAGGAGATGGTCTGATTTCAGACAGTTGGTCATTAAAAGATTAAGTCCGATGACAGGGGATTTTGTGAGGTGTCTGAAATGCAAAATAAATGTAATCTGTACATTAAAAGGTAACTTGATGTGTGCAGATTTGGGCATTGGCCCTGAATCCTCAACTCCTGCCTTATAATATTAAGTTTTATAACATGAACAAGGTGTTTCCTTAGTTTACAGTCGTTTCACTTTCCTAAATGTTTCCATATGAAAAACATGCAACAATGCTGCTCCCACTCCCTTTTCTGTCATTTAACCATGTCTTAAATATACTTCACATGATTTGCATGATTTTGTCAAACTGTGTTGTGTTTGTGAGAGTCAGAATTGCCCATTTGCACTGCCTTAAAATGTGGCCAGAAGCTTAACTGTTATGCGATGTTTGGTAATACAGATGTGAAATTAGTTGTTCAGCATTTGTTCCTGTGTGGAAATGATTGTTGTTGTTGCGGTCTCTTGGTCGGTTCCTCCTGTTTCTACAGAACGTGCGTGCTCCTGAAAAAGCCCTGAGAGAGAGAGAGAGAGAGAGAGAGAGAAGGAAGACAAAATGGAAAACTGTTCAAACCCAGCTTCAATTTGTGTTTTGAATCTGTGATGCATTTATGATTCAGTTAAACCCATCATGTCCTACACAGCTGAGTGACTTTGGAAACTGTGTGAATGCTCAACAAGTTAATTAACAAAAAAAAGTTAATTAGCTTCCTGTTATCATTGGCCATTCTCTTTACTTTTGTTTGTTTATCTCTAGAGTCTTTTATACTTTTCCCCCCTCTCTACCCATGTGAATTTCCCCATAGTGGGATTATTAAAGGATTTAGTTGTTCATTACCAAAATCGGTGTTGCCCGTTCACCAACTTCTCCTTTTTCATGAATATTTACCACCACCATCAATTCCAAGTATTCCTTTTGGCTTGAAATTTTACATTTGCGTTTGCATGAACTGGGGTAGACGCTCCATATTCATGCTGCATCTTGAACTACGTTAGCCGGTGAGGGACATACAGGACGTACTGCTCCACCTTTCACGTTTTCTCTGTCACATGATAAACTCCCAGGTGCTGCTAATGCTGCTAACGGTATCGTAGCTTCCTGCCCCCGGCAAGTTTGAAGAAGGAAACACGGAGGACCACACGTATTCAAAATCCAAATTTCAGGAACAGGAGTCTTCTTCTTCTTCTTCGCCCAGAATAAGAATAAGGAGATTGAAAAGAGCGAGAGACCGGCTTTTTGAAGCGTGAAGGCTACCGTAGCTGTAATAACTACTTTGAACTGCGTGGCGCGAGAGAGTTGATTGCGATATATGATCTCAACGCTAGATGGGAGAAATTCCCACACACTGGACCTTTAATGCAACCTTTATTCATTTCTGTGGCTACTTGGGTAAACAGTTTGATGCTTGAAGAACGGTTGATGATACGATTTCATATTATTTATTTAATCATTGCAGAGGGGCACTGATGGCATCCTACAACCGTTGCTACAGGCTGAGCAGTACTAACCACCACGAGTCAACTGATTTTTATAGTAGAGCTGCAACAATTTGATTAATCGACCAATCGCTTAGTCGATCGACAGAAAAATCATCGCCAACTATTTTGATAGTAAGTAGAAGAATAGAAGTAATTTTTAATGCAAAAAATAAAATATAATGCAGTTATTAGCCTCTCAGATATGAAGGTTTCCTGCTTATTTCTGCTTTGTAGAATATTAAACTGAATATCTTCGGGTTTTTGTTGGCATTTTAGGCCTTTATTCGATAGGACAGCTTGGACATTAAAGGGGAGAGAGAAGGGGAATGACATTCAGCTAAGGGCTGCAGGTCGGAATCGAACCCACGGCCGCTGAGGCGAGGACTGAACCTCTGTATATGGGCGCACGCTCTACCAGGTGAGCTACCCAGGCGCCCCAAAACAAGACATTTAAAGACGTCACCTTGGACTCTGAGAAACTGGGATGGACAATTTTCAAAGTTTTCTGACATTTTATTAACCGAACGATTAATTGAGAGAATAATCGTCAGATTAAAGAATGATGAAATGAACTGTTAATTGCAGCCCTATTTGATGGGTACAGGAGGGGGAGGCTTTCTACCTGGCTACTGGACGTCCAGTTTGCTCGGGCCGACGCTGTGGATGAGCTGGGAGGTTTCAGAGGCGGCGCTGTACGCTTGAATCAGCAGGTTTTTGTTGAGGTCTCCGACCCCGCTGCCGGCCTGCAGTTTAGGGTAGGGGGGCGTTTCCCCGCCCTGTCGCTGTCCACGAGCGTGGGCGTCCAGCTCCATCAGGTGCTCCAGGGGGCAGCCGTCTGTCCCCTCTGTGAGCGGTGAAAACTCATGAGCGCTCGGCTGCTCGTCCCTGGACACAGGACTGATGGAGACAGATGGAGAACTTAAAGACACAATGATGACAGAGACAGGATTGGTTTGTTAATTTGCACTTTTCAAAACACAGCTTCAGTATTGAAGGTTTCGTCTGGCTTGCGTCATGAGCTACAAAATGAGATGTGGAAGGAAGCAGTCTCCACGTTTTTGTGAATGAATCTTTCTTCCTTCATCTCAGACACCCTGTACAAACTTTTTTCTGTTTGGATGAGCAGCACAGGACGACAATGAGACGCACGACTGGAAGAAAGAAGCCAAAAAGGGCTGATTGGTATGTGTGGAGTCACCTCAATGCAGACAACACTTGGCAGACAATGTACGAATGTACAAGCAGTAAGAAAAAAAAACTACAAAAAACCTATAATTCCTTTTGTTATACTGACAAAAAAATCATGCAGACTCAGGCATGATGGGTTTCAAAAATGAAGTTCTGCAGTGGGAACAAAACCAGACACATGGAGAGCCAAAACTGAGACAAACAAAGACGTCTCACCTGACGTCCATGGACTGGACTCCGTCAGACAGCTCGTCCACAAAGCTCTTGTTCTCCAGGGGTCCCAGCATGACGGGGGCTTCAGCTGGAGTCGGGGCGTCCTCCTCTGAGGGAACCGCAGCCTCGGGCCTCATGTCAGACGCTGCCGACACACGTTGTCGTTTAAAAGTTAGTTTTCTGGGAGATTCGGTGGTGAATGTTATTATAATAGAGGCGCTGTAGGTCTGATTTAGGAATCTCTAACAGGAGAATCCTGCCTAAAACTAAAGAGATTAGAATATATTGATCACCAGAGGAGAAATTCAGATGTTGCAGCAACGACAGGACAATAATAATAAGTACAGATAAATAGAGAAACATTAACAACAAATAACTAGAGGCAGATGAAATAAAAATAAGAATGGAATAAAAAAAATATAAACGATACCAACTAAATAACAAGGAGAGTTTTTAAATAAAAAAATAAATTTAAATAAAAAGGGAAAAATTACATAAGAAAGCAAATTAATAGTGGAATTAATACAAAAGGAAATAAGTAACGAAGCAAATTAAAACAGAAATACTAATGTATGTCACATTTGATCAATTCATTAATGCCTACATTTTATCTCTAATATTTTTGGTACATTTAATAGCTTATTCATTCATCTATTGAGTCATTTATTTTTTATATTTTTGGTACATTTAATGGCTTATTCATTCATCTATTGAGTCATTTATTTTTTATATTTTTGGTACATTTAATGGCTTATTCATTCATCTATTGAGTCATTTATTTTTTATATTTTTGGTACATTTAATGGCTTATTCATTCATCTATTGAGTCATTTATTCTTTTTATATTTTTGGTACATGTAATGGCTTATTCATTCATCTATTGAGTCATTTATTTGTTGCCAGCTTCTGGCTTTCAGAGTAACTGGCTGCTTGTTAGTCACATTACTTTCTAGATCATTTCTTTGGCAGGTTTTGTAACTCAGTGTGTCTCACCTCCTCTGAACCCGCCTGTGCTGATAAAACAGCAGTAACATAAAGCCACTTTGGGTCAGAGAGTTCAACAAATGCTGCAGTGTACTTGGTGTTGGTGTTACTGCCTTTTAAACCGACAGGAGGCGCTGTTTCCCTGCCTGTATAACACTGCTGAGTCACACTGCAGCGGACACGCATCTAATTCGATTATATAGAAAACTAATTATATTGGAGGAACAAGATTAAACTTCACATCCAATTAAATAAAAAATAAAACAAAAAAAACAGGGTGGATATGGTGAGTCAATAAGTCGTGCGGTAAGTAATAGAACAAAATAAATAAAAATAAAGGAGGGCGGTGTATCTAACATTCACCTGCAACACCAGACAGAGGCTCGACTTCACTCTTCCGGGTTCTCTTCATGATCTCCTCAATTCTCTGTGAAAACAGACACAAGAAACTGTTGTTTTTATAATAGTTTGCACCGCACTGTGACACCGCATGTGTCACAGTTTTAGGAAGCTCGATAACGGCGTGGGAGAAAGGCCATTTGCTGCTTTGACGTTATTCTACTGTATATCCACGACGTTCCACTTCCGGTACACCGGAAATTACGCTGGACGTGCACTTTTCGCACTGAGGACTATGGTTAACTGCTCCTCAGATCTCTGCAGGGTAAATCCAGACAGCTAGCTAGACAATCTGTCCAATCTGAGTTTTCTCTCGCACGACTAAAACAACTTTTGAACGTACACATGTTCCACCAAAACAAGTTCCTTCCCGAGGCTATTTTGCAGAGGCACCGTGGCTCCGTCCGGCCGCCCAAAACGAGTGTGATTGGTTTAAAAAAAATGCCAATAAACTAGAGCACGTTTTTCTCCCATCCCGGAATGCTATGTGGACTAGCCAGACCCTCCTCTGCAGCACTGTGGAGGAAGGTCTGGCAATGCGAGACTACATTGACGTAAACTCTATAATTTAGGAAACAGACGTATACGTTTAGATCTGTGGTACCTTCTTCCTCTGCAGTCTCTCCTGCTCCTCCTGGATGTGCAGCAGCTCTCTTTCCTGCCTCTTCCTCTCTGCCTCTTTCTGGGCTCGCAGGAAGGCCTCCTCCCTCTGAAAAAACACCCAGAAAACATCCTCATGTCATGTATCTTTCCGTAAAAGGGGAGTATCGTTAAGTTGTAGATGCACATACCACCTTAAATTAAACGATGCAATCAAGAAAACACTGCATCTGTCCTCAGACTAAAAATGGGACACTTATCTTAGTTTTACAAGGCAAGGCAGCTTTCTTTATATATCACATTTCAGCAGCAAGGCAATTCAAAGTGCTTTACACAAAACGTTGAAGAGCAGTTAAAAACAATTAAAAAAAACATTTGTTTAAGAGAATATAAAAACAGCTAAAATATGATAAGATAGGCATAAAATACAAGAATAAAAGTTACAGGGCAGAGTAAGAAATATTAAAATACTTAAAAACGGCAGCATCAAACAGTAAAGTCTTCAGCCTGATGATACAGTTTCCTGTGTTTATTTGACCTGACCTCTCGGTCCAGCTGATCCTGCATGTCCTTCCATCTCTGCTCCTTCTGCCGTCTCTCCTCATCCTCCCTGTTCCTCCTCTCTTCCTCCCGCCTCACCCTCTCCTCCTCGGCCTGCAGTGCAGCTCTCTCCTGCCTCTCTTTCGCCTCTTGCTGCCTCCGCAGCTCCTCCTCCGCCCTCAGCCTGCAGCAACACAGGAAGGTTTGAGCTGAGCAGGCCACCATACAAACCTGCGTTAACTTAAGAATAGTCAGATGTTGTCAAAGTGTTGATAGAGAGGATTTTTGGAGAGGATTTTTGGTGTTTTGGAGGTTGATTTTTGTAACGTTCATTAGCCTGTTAAATGTGCTGTAGGTAGGATTGTGAAGATCTAGGACTTTAACATCGACAACTCAGTCCCTCCCCCCTTTCTGCTAAAGCCCAAACAGTCTCCTAAGCCCCTCCCCCCCACAAGGGAGAGCTGTGCACGATAGAGCGCGTGTGAAGAGGGGGGAAGGGGAGGAAACCTATCTGCAGCTTGTGCGTTGGGAAGGGGGAGGGGAGGACGCTATGAAATGTGTGTGCCTGAGCAGTGATTGACACGCAGTTAGACACCCCCCCTGGCCCTGATTGGTGCATCTGAACAGCGAGCGGTGGGTTTTTGCAAACCGCACTACAGGCTGTAGGTGTTGCCAGAGGAGCCGGATTTTTTTTTAATTGCTTCATGTAGTTCTACTGAAACATAGGGTCAGTTTCAGCAAATATGACAGAAAGGTAGTTAATATATAAGTCTTACCTACTGCACCTTTAAAACTGGACTGAAGATAATATTTTTGGATCAATTGATTGTTAAAAGACTAAGTTGGAGAATAATTTGGTCCATTACAGATCATGCTATGTAAATTGTGATAGTTTTAGTTCGTAAATTAACACTGATTTGTATCCATGAATGAATACTGAAATACTGGAAAAAGCAGCTAAAAAGATCCAGTCAGATCTGTGACAAATCTCAACTACACATTTAAACCAGAATCAGGTTTATTGCCAAGTATGTTTTCACATACATTGGAAATTTGCCTTTGTGTTTTGGTGGATAAGAATGAATATATGGTAGTAAGAGGAAAAAAACAAGTATGACAAAAGTCAAGAATAATTACAATGAAAAATGTGAAAAAGATATTAAAATGTATGTAAAATATATATGTTATTTTTTTTTAAATTAAGATTTGGTTATTTTTATAACTAACATCACGATATACTATTATCAAAATAAGATTTGTTTCTTCCATTTCACCCAGACTTAGCTTAGGCTTTTAAGTGTGCACAATCATACATAAACACACATGTAAACATGCATTTTACGGCTGCAATTTACAGTTATTTTCATTGGTAATTAAATTTAAAAAATGCCAGAATATAGTGAATTCCCAGATCCAAAGATCTTTTTTGTCTCAATATCTTTGGATTTTGGATTATTAGTCAGTTAACTATCACTTAAAACAAATAAATACAACAGATCTTCCCACTCGAGAAGCTGGAGCTAAGGAGTGTTTGGCGTTTTTTCTTGAAAAATGACAATTAACTTAAATGTGTAGCTAGTTTGTTTCAGCTCAAATGGACCCCCACCTCTCGTCCTCCTGCCGTTGTCTCTCCTCCTGCTCCTTCTGTAGTCGGGCCAGACGTCGTCTCTCTGCCAGCAGTCTGGATGCCTCCTCAGCGTCCTTCGTCCCGCCAACACTCCTGCCTGTGGGCGTGCCTGGAGACTCTGTGGTGTGGAGACAATGATGCAGTATGACTTAACAAAAAAAAACTTTCAGGAGTCAGAATAAGAGGTGAAGTGGACTAAAAGTGAAAAATACAGTTTTTGACGCATGCATGCTTGCACGCACGCGACAGACAGACAGAGAGAGACAGACACACACACACACACACACACACACACACACACACACACACAGACATACAGACACAGAGACAGACACAGAGACAGAGAGACAGAGACAGAGACACACACACACACACACACACACACACACACACACACAGTGCCTTTACCTGCATTCAGTTCTTTGCTGGTGGATTTGGGGATCTTTTTCTCCGAGGCCTCAGATTTGGTTGATTTCTTCTCAAGGGTGCCCTGACTTTTGAGCTCAGTGTGACCCCTGTCATCGGTGCCGGGGGTGGTGGCCCTCTGGCGGAGCGGGGAGGGGGGGTACTGGCCGGGGGAACAGGGCGACTGGGCGCGACTCCTGTTGGACCTCACCCTGAAAACCAGCACAACCACATCAGGTCACATGGACTATAATTCAGGTGAGGGGTGTGTGTGTGTGTGTGTGTGTGTGTGTGTGTGTGTGTCATACCGTTTCGGCGTGGCAGGGCCCTTGCTGTTGGCCCTGAAGGAAGAACTGCGGGCTGGTGTGTTTGGAGTCTCCCCCTGCAAGTCACATTTACAAATATTACTGTGATAAGAACAAGAGCACAGATTTTAAACAAATAGTCAACCATAACATTATATACAACATCTGGTCCAAAAATATATGTCAGCTACAACATTAGAGTAAAATCTCCTTCCTGTCTTGCCAAACCCTGATCTATTTCTTCTGCTCCATCATGGTCCACCAGTTTTCAATTTTAAAAGAGATTATGTTTAGCTTTCTGCTCCACTTTGCAAAAACACACCTTTGACTGGATTCCTGAATATTTGTTGACTCTGTGCTAAATCAACTGTGACATATAACACATGCTGTAACACGGTGCATGATAAAATACCCAGATTATTCAAATCTAGATTTTATTTGCCCACACACCCAAATGTGTGTTATATTTCCTGCTGGAAAATGCAAAGACGATGCAAATAAATTGCTGATTCATAAACTCTGCAGAAGAAACCTTTCACTCAGATTTCTGTGTTGTTGTTTCTTTAAATAAACTTGTCGCCTGTTTTTAACACTCAGAATACACATAAAAAATAAATTATAAAATAAATACTGGGCTGCAACAATCACATAAATTATTCCTGAATGTCATGCGTTACCGACTCTTGGTTTTTACCATCTTAATTCTGATGATATAATGAAAAAGTCATATACAGCTGCGGGCATGTGTGTAGGTTTGTGTGTGTGTGTGTGTGTGTGTGTGTGTGTGTGTGTGTGTGTGTGTGTGTGTGTGTGTGTGTGTGTGTGTGTGTGTGTGTGTGTGTGTGTGTGTGTGTGTGGGCTGACCGTGGGTGTTTTGGCTTTGGACGCCTCTTCAGGAAGTCCAGCGATGCTCCTGCGGTTGGAGGAACTTCTGTATGGTCTGTGGTTGTTGGGGGAAGCTGTTCGATGGGACAC